>NW_010340510.1:0-15139 GCF_000700745.2 Antrostomus carolinensis
CCAACCCAAACCATTCAATGATTCTGTGATACCACAAGGTGTAGGATTTAGCCAAAAGGCTGGTTAAGGCCTTTCAGAAAGCAGAATGCTAACACATTTCTGTACATATCTCAAGTACATTCATTGAATGCTTTTTTCTTGGCTTCTCGATTTTGCATTCAGAGAAGGTATAAGACAAATGTTAAATAGTGGTCACTTGTAATGGCTTGTAAACAACAACTAATAAGGAAATTTAATTATAATTATTTATAGGGATAATATTACTTAATTGTAAATAGATTTTGATACACCCCATAAGTGCAAAGAGTTTTGCTAGTTATGTCACAGACCTTACAAAGGCACCTACAAAAACCATTTCCATCCAAATGCTGATCATTTTGTAGAAAAAGTTAATAGGCCTAGCTCACTTTAGGGCTACATTATATTAAGAGCTATTAAAAAAAGAAAAGAAAAGCATGCTACTAAAATACAATCAATACTTTCTACCACAGCCTGAAGTATGATTTAGAGTTACAGAAGTATTGAGGTAAATTTAGCAACCTAAGGTATACTCCTGTAAACATATTCACAGATGAGAAAAATTTTTTCTAATCATTTTAAGTACTAATATGAAAAGTCCATTACATTCTACAGCTAAGCTCTCTGAAAGGACTTTAGCTTCCATTAAGCTAAGTCATTCCATTAAGGAATCTAAATAAATATGGTTATTGTAAAATTCAACTATACTAGTGCAGAAAAAGCCAAGAGAAGTTTGTTCTGCAGCCTGGCCAGTTACTTAGGTGTTACTTAGATTTTCCTCTGCATAATCTTTCCATTAACTTCTAATTACACCTGACACGCTTTTCTTTTAACATGATCACATAGTGTCCTTCTGTTCTGAACAGTATTCCAGTAAGTTATACTGGTTTCTAGAAATTCTCAGAAATGAGATAATTACCATGTTTTTCCTAAAATTTGTGACATTTATTGTTGGCGCTTTAAGAGCTGAAGCTGCAAGTGGCTTCAGCCTTGTCTTGACTTTGGGTGAAAAATAGATTCATGAGAAAGAATGCAATAAAAACAAGATAAGAAAACTTCTTATGTAACTAGTCAGAAGTAAAAAGAATGCCTCATGAACAGGTGGATTTATCCAATCAAGTATTGTAACCAGGCGTGTGAACAGTAGCTTATTAACTAACGAAGAGTTGTTTGTGTGTGTGTGTGTGTGTGTTAGCAGCTTAAGAGTATATAAGTGATCATGTAACCAATAATAAAGGTCTCCCGGCGTATTCACATTGAATCATGTGTGGAGTCCATGAATATCCCTCTCGGCAATTTATCAAAATCAGGTGCTGCACATTTATTTAGGAAAAGTATACTGAAAAAGACATCACAACCACTTACAAAGTTCATTTGAAAATAGAGGACTGCAAATTGCAATGGCTAAAACAGGAGAATTTAGCTTTCCTTCTCTTATGTGTGCTTGTCCTCATCTCCCAAAATGCATGCTGACAACTCTTACTACTGCAAAAAAGGACATGAAGCTAGGCAATGGAAACTCATAATGGAATCTAACTGGTGCAGAATCACAGGTAAAGAGTGACACCACCACCTCGCCTTGCTGGCCTGTCTTTCCTGAGAAGGACGTAGCCATCCATGACCACATTCCAGTCATGTGAGCTGTCCCACCATGTCTCTGTAATTCCCACCAGATCATAAGCCCCTGACTGAACACGGGCTTCTAACTCCTCCTGCTTATTCCCCATGCTGCCTGCACTGGTGTACAGGCATTTCATGGAGCGAGCCGAGTACACCAATTTCATCCTAGGGGGGTGGGAGGCCTCCCAGTCTTCATCAATTTCAGTCTTCTGCCCAACTGGCGCAAGACCAGCTATAACCCCATCCCCCTTCAAATCTAGTTTAAAGCTCTCCAAATGAGCCCTGCTAATTCCTGCCCCAGCCTCTTTTTGCCCCTGTGAAATAAGCCTTCCCCATGTATGACTGTCTGGACTGGCGTCTTATAAAAGCAGCCACTATCAAAAAATCCAAAGCCCTGCCTGTAGCACCAGTCCTGTAGCCAATCATTTATGGCCTGGATTCTTCTATTCCATCCCACATCAGCACCTGAAAGTGGAAGGACAGAAGAGAAAATTACTTGTGTCCCAGACCCTTCCACCAACCATCCCAAGGCCTTGTAATCCTTCCTCATTGCCCTCAGACTATGGGATGTAGCTTCCTCCCCACCTGTCTGGAAGATCAGTAAGGAGTAGTAGTGATCAGAAAACTGATCACACTTTGACCTATAGCTCCATATGACAAAACTCTAAAATTTCTATGTGCAAGTTTTCTTAAAATTTCATCACTTTATAATTTTCATCCGTATTTAAAGATCATGTAAGAGAATTGAATTTCAGTACCAAAGTGAATGTTTTGACATAGAAATGACACTGATATCCTAAAACACCTTTTTCAAAGAAACAGTTCTATTTTACACTTGTCACATTCTGTCCTGGTGCAAAGAAAAGTAGCACACAGATAATCAAAATTATGCTTTCAAAGACATCTCAGGATAATGAAAGAAATCATGACCTAATAACGTACTAATAAGCAACAGCTTACATAAATACTATTTATGTAATGAGAAACCCTTTTGACCTTGACCAATTACAGACTATGAAACTGTGTGTGCATCCTTTGTAATGCAGACAAGTAAAAAAAATTGTAAGTGCTTGAGCAGGTAAAAAATGACGATTTTATATAAAAAGAAAGAAGCAAAAGCTTACAACATAATCTCAATTAACTGTTACGTTTTTAAGCAAAAAGAAAAATCTAAATCACTCCAGGAAGATATTTCAACAGCTGAGAGCACTAGAAAAGCATCCATTTACAAAAGAAGTTATTAGAAAAGGTATTCCCAATGTTCATGAAAGTTCTTAACATTCAATAATCAACTACAGGAATTCCTTAGTCTTCACTGGTCTGAATTTAACCACAAAAGTAAGATTAAAGTCTATCACCATTTGGCTGCTGATCAGTCACATACATTTTGAAAAAAGATTTAGTGAAGTCTGATGACTTCAGAAGTCAACAAAAAGTAACTAATTACTGTTTTACTCCATGAACACACTCTATTATAAAGTTCCTGTGTGCACCTATGCACACACTTAAATAGTTTAAGTGAAAGATAAGTATTTCCTTAAGGTACATGGAAAATAGACTTCAGTACATTCTTTCATAAATAAAAACTTGCATTACTCAAAGTACTATCCAGCATTTGAGAACAAAGAACTAATCTGGAAAGCAGACAGTATTGTATGTACATTTAAAATGGAAAAAAAAAAAAATCTTTCTGATATCTGAAGATTTCAAATATCTATATGTACATGAACAAAAAAATTACACAATATATGATACTACTTCAATTTTAATTATTTTTTTATTTAGAAAAAAAAAACAGTTCCTCAACATCTCAACATGCACATATTGTATTGAGAAAGATAACAGACATGTCCTTGGGTTTTCTTGTACTGGCTAAACCACATGCTTAGTAGCCATCTTGCAGTTTCGGCATAGTCTGAGACTACAGGTCATAGTCTGAGCTACACTTTACAGTAGATACACAGATCCATAGCATCACATCTAGCAGACTTTGCTGCTATAGGCAGTGAAAGATAATAAATCTTCTTAGGAAGAAATATGGGTATCTCAATTTCAATGAAACTTACCCTGCACATATTTTCAAGAACAAGTACTTGCATTTATATGGTCATATTCTTTTCCTCCAATACACAAAGACTCATCAGAAATACAGGTTAGGTTCTTTATAGGATAACGTACCAAAGAAGTTCCTTTTGCAACCAAAAATGAACTCCTGTTTTCCCAGATTGTTCTAATCTGAATAAACCTATGTAAACAATTCCAGTAGGATTTTTGACATTTCTCTTGGCATACTTTCCCTGCTCTGAACCTTAAGAGTGTGCTCAGCTGTAGCATTCTCTGTCTACATCAATGCACTCTGCATCCACATTAATGATGTTTTAAGAGAACAGCAGTTACATAAGACTGCTCTATTCATTAAATTAAACATATGATACTTTTATTATCATTTTCAAGAAATAATATCTCACACTATTTCCCAGGTCTTAAATATGCCACCCATAATTACAAGGTGAAACCTGTAGCCCCTGTTTTAAGTGAAAATTACTTTAGAAACAATGGAAATAAAACATATGGAATTACTCTTCCTGCATTAATTATTTAGGGCAAAATACATGTGAAGAAGTTCAATGCATATATGTATAAAGCACATGGAACTGCAATGATCAGATTTTATACTGTAAACAATATACATTTAGAAAATGTTTAGCTCCTATTATTTTTTTTTTTTTTTTTTTAAAAAGAAGAACAAATTTAGCTACTAGTTTATCACTACTTTGTGAACAAGATAGAGCTGGAATGCATTCACAGTACATCCTTTGCAATTTATTTCCTAACCTTCATTCTAATAGTTTCTCCATTACTCTTGAAGACTGACCTTTCAGTGGCATGTTAAAGGACTAATAGTTTAAGCAGTAAATATAGCTTTTGTGTAGCAACATCATTCCTCTGCATTTCTACCTTACACAATATTACCTCTAGCTGTCAAGATTTTTAAATTGTCTGCTTTCTGCAGGGAATGTTTATATCCACAGTAACTCTTGAGAAATATAAGACAGTACATTTTTTACATTAGTTTTTGTTGTTACTGCAAATTAAGGTGATACATGACAACTATATCCCAAAGCATAAATTGTTGCATATGATTAAAATTACAGTTCTATGTTAGTTTTTCTTATATTTTCTCCTCTTCAGTTTATAAATAACACTGTCTTTTTGTTTCTTTTGGAGGCACCTGAAGCTTTAACACAATCTAAATGTCCTAAAAGTCTTGCTGAAACAAAGAATAAAGTTAATTTCAACTTCTACTACCCACATGCATCTTCAAAAACCTGATCTGTGTTACAAACCATTATGGTGTAGTTTGATAGCATCAAATGCAAGATAAATGTAACTGATGGGCAGTAAACAATTCAGAAGACACAAATGTGTCTGTGGAAAGGTTAAGTCATGCCAGGAAGAAGACAATCATCAAGTTTTCTCATATTGACCAAAAACATGGGAGACATCCTTTACCATACTGTTCAGAGAACATGGTGCAGGATTGGTTTCCCCTCATAAAAGGAATAAAGCATCATTATTTGTTCTCAGAAAGCAGTAAGTGCAACTAACAGGGAAAAAAAAAGAGGCAAATTAATATTTTTGAGATGGGACCACTACAGTGAAATTGTTTCTAAAACTGTAGAAGTTCTTCTCCCTCCTGCAGTCTTAGAAAATCTTACCAATGAAGCTAAAGTAATGTATGCAGTGAGAGGTAAGATATTTAGTCGTTTTATACATTTTTCACTCTATTATGATTTTTTTTTCAAGAAACATAAGAATTATCTATAGCAAATAAACCTTGTCTGGCTGATGCATGCATACTAAGTCAGTCCCAAGAGTGGGAATAGCTCATGAAGGTGGTTACTGATGGCAAAACTGTCTTTAGAGCAATGACAAAGGAATTACAGATCAGATGTAAAAACACCTTCTGCGTATTCAAAAAACTTCCTCATAAAAATGCCGTTATCAGAATCATGACAACCATGGGACACTCAATGTCTGACATCTGCTTCAATGAGTCTTAGAGTCTTTATAGTTAAGAAACTTTTGAGGATATTAAATGAAACAGCAAAAGTAGTGATACCAATTCCAGCTGCAGTTAGATGAGAAATTTCTTCAAGTACAAAAAAATAAATATTTATTTTTATCTGTCCTGGTTTTTAGTTGAAACGGAGCTAACTCTTTCCTAGTCTTGCTTTGTATCACAAGAACAAAGATGGGCAATTTTCATAGTCATGGGATTCACTGAGACGGAGAGAAACTGTAGAGGCAAACAAGTTTCCCCTGAGCTGCCCATGTCCTTCCTGACTAGATAAAAGGACCACACTTTTCCTGAATCTGGGTGCCTTAACTTTTGACAGCTACCTCTTAAAGGGTTATAACAGAAAGCTTCCAATAAGTGTAATGAAGAATAATTTAATTGAATAAAACAGATTACTAACAGCTTCTTGAATTATTGAAAGTTTTCCATTACTAGATTTGAAACAGGTCATGGAGGTACAGGCAAAATGTGGTTAAAGTATCTGCATTACTGTGTTTTGTTTACTCCACATGCTTAGTCATTCCCTCCTGACTTTCCTACCTAAACTCCCAGAATAACACAGCACAGAAGAGACAGAATAGGACCCATTTTAGATCAGTTTGGGTAGGTAGGATGAGGGAGACAATTACTCTGGAGAAGGTTGCTGGTTTACATATATAATCACATCTGAAGATGTTTAATCTTTTTTTCTCTTCAATTATCTGTTGCAATAGTAAACTGAAATTAGTAACTCCCTACCACAACCACATTTTCTAGTATAGGCAAAGCTTCTGATAAAACAGGATGTGTGTCTTAATAGAAAGATAAAGCTGTGGCTGTGATAACTTCACATCATCTTTATTATTAGCACCCATATGCAGACAGACATGCACGTTTGTGACTTGCAGGATAACTAGTTTTATCACAAAAATATAATCTCCTGTGTAAATTCTCTGTTGTACTTCAGATAAATACTTTGGTTTAATACTTTACCTTAAATCACTGGTTTAAGCCATTTAAGCTTGTCTGCCTGAAGGAAATTAGAGAGCTCACAGAGAAATTGTTCTACTGGTTTAACAGTGGGAGTGGTAAGTCTCTGGCAAAAAGCCAACATTGAACTGATGAACAGGAAAATTTTAAGTAGCTGCGCCATTGCTGCACTAACTATTTGGCTAATTGTCAGATAACTCAGCCCAATGCAAAGCTGGTCAATTGGGGTCAGCTGTCCCAGCTGTGTCCCCTCCCAAATTCTTGTGTGCATCCAGTCTACCTGCTGCTGAGGCGCTGTGAGAAGCAGAGAAGGCCTTGAAGCTGTGTAAGCGCTGCTCAGCAATAGCTAAAACATCCCTGTGTTATCAACACTGTTTTCATCACAAATCCAAACCATAACCCCATACAAACTACTATACAGAAATTAACTCTATACAAGCCAAAACCAGTACAACCAGTTTCACACTTCAAAAACCACTTTAATTTTGGGGATTTGTCAAAGTGGCACAGTGAAAAGAAACCAAGGGAGTTCTAAATAAACTCACTCAGATCCCTAGCACAGTAGTGTATTATTTGTGCTAAGTACCACTTCACAGTATTAACATTTGTTTGTACTTTTTGGTAATAATTGTAGTGACTAAAATTCAACCATGGGCATGCGAATGACCATAGCGAACATGCACTCAAACTAATGCAGAACTGAACTGATACAAACATATCACATCAAGAAAAAAAAAAAAAAAAAAAAAAGATATTTGAGTAACAAATAATTTTATGGAATCTGTGATCTGCCAGAGGATATTTCATAAAACGTTGTTAATGGTCAACTGCATAATTAGTGATTTCCGGGTTTTTTTTATTTATTTATTTATTTACTATAGTAGATTCCTGAAACGATGGAATGTGAATTACAGAGTTAACTCAATTACAGGAAGCTCTTCAATAAAATAAAGATAATAGCTATTGTCCTGGGTTTGTTTGGGATAGAGTTAATTGTTCACAGGCAACTGGGATGAGGGAGGCCAGGGAAGCTGGCCTGGGCCAGGGCAGGTATTCCGTACTATGTGATGGTATTTCATGCCACGTGATGTCATGCTCAGTATTTAAACAAGAAAGTTCTGGGAAGTGGGAGCTGCTGGGTACCATAGTTCACAAGCCGATTGGGTGGTAAGCTTTTTGGTTCCGTGTACCATTGTTACGTTGTATATTCTTTCATTAGTACTATTGTTGTTGCTGTTGTTGTTTGATGTTGTTTCTCCCTTACTATCCCAGTAAACTGCCCATGTCTCAACCCCTGAGCCACATTCGTTTATATTTTCTCCTCCCCATAACACTGGAGGGTGGGGTGTGGGGTGGGCAGCGACCCTTTTTGGTTAAACCATGTCAGCTATCTACTTAATGGAAAATTAGCATGATTGACCATAAACTTTTGCCAGAGATGCTGTAAAGAATGTTAATTTCTGCAGATTCTTTATTCAATCTAGCCTGTGTGTCAAAATAACCTAAATGCAATGCTGACTTCGAGAATGCTGAAATGCAGTGCCCATGAGGAAACAGTGATAAAGAATACTATTGAGAGCTTGGGGTGGATTAATATGTAAATGCTGGTGAAAGCTCATTCTTCAGGGTGTGCACCATGAGCAGAGAACCTATTAGAAGTGATTGGAAATCTTTGCCCCAACTATCCATTTCTATCCAAATATGAGGACAAGGAGAGTATCACAAATGTATTTCATTATGACATGGAATTTCAAAATTTTGTCATAGCTCTTGCTGTAAACCCAAGGCCTACAATTGTGGGATGCTTAACAGAACACAAAGTATGAAAACAGACTAAGATCTTACATAAAGCAACCACATAAAGGAGGATTACATTTTCGAAGTGACAACCGCTTAGTTTCAGAAGCACTTACTTTTGCTGTTGTTATAAAGACTTTTGAGAAGGAATTTTTCAGATTTGGAATGCACTCAATTTGCGTTATTCACTGTTTTCACAAATAGTTACCTCAACTTGATGATACAAAGCTGGGAGGAGTGGCTGACACACTAGAAGTCTGTGCTGCCATTCAGTGAGTCCTGGACAGGCTGGAGAGTTGGGCGGGGAGAAACTTAATGAAATACAACAAAGGCAAGTGTAGAGTCTTGCATCTGGGAAAGAACAACCCCATGTACCAGGATAGGTTGGGGACAGACTTGTTAGAGACCAGTGTAGGGGAAATGGACCTGGGGGTCCTGATGGACAGAGGGATGACCATGAGCCAGCAATGTGCCCTTCTGGCCAAGAAGGCCAATGGCATCCTGGAGTGTATTAGAAGGAGTGTGGTTAGTAGGTTGAGAGAGGTACTACTCTGCCTTGGTGAGGCCACATCTGGAATATTGTGTCCAGTTCTGGGCCCCACAGTTCAAGAAGGACAGGGAAGTCCTTGAAAGAGTCCACTGCAGAGCCACCAAGATGATTAAGGGAGTGGAACATCTCCCTTATGAGGAAAGGCTAAGGGAGCTGGGTCTGTTTAGATTGGAGGAGACTGAGGGATGACCTCATTCATGTGTATAAATATGTAAAGGGCGAATGTCAGGAGGATGGAGCCAGGCTCTTCTCAGTGATGTCCAACGGTAGGACAAGGGGCAATGGTTGCAAGCTGGAGCATAGGAGGTTCCATGTAAACATAAGGAAAAGCTTTTTCCCTGTGAGAGTGATGGGACACTGGAACAGGCTGCTCAGGCATGTTCCGGACTCTCCTTCTCTGGACACATTCAAACCCCATCTGGACGCGTTCCTGGGTGACCTACTGTAGGTAATCCTGCTCTGGCAGGGGGGTTGGACTACATGATCTTTCAGGGTCCCTTCCAGTCCCTAACATTCCGTGATTCTGTGTGATTCTATAACTCCAAGTGTAAAGATTATAGCGAAGGTCTGCTAAAGGTCAATCAGCCTTTGAACGTGGATGAGAAACTTTTGCTAGGAACAGCATAATACAGTACAGAACATACAGTCCAAGAATACAAATCTGAAACTGTTTTATCATAAGGTAACTCACATGCTTGAGTGTTTTCAGGATCATACATTGTCTGGAGAAGTTGTGATTCTGAAACATTAAACCTTCAGTTCAATAGGTTGAATGTGGTACCTACATTTTACTTCCTAATTTCAAAATGCTTCTTATATAGGGAACCAAAATACTTTTTGTACAATAGTACTCAAAATATTTTTACTACCTATTTCAAGGATGGTGTTTTTGAGAGTACATAGCTTCCTGGTAAAGCCAGTAAACTCCAAGTGAAAAAGTTAGGAAATGAGGAGTTCTTCTAGAAATTCCAATCCCCTCACTCATATTGCACTCTCAGCAAGTCTCACTCTTTTACAGTAAATTCTTATTATTCAAGTGCTACACTCACAAATTGAGTATTTCCTGCTTTAACAGATATCAGTGCTGTCTTAGAGTTTGTGCTTTTCTCTTTGCCAAAGGCCAGTAATCACCCTCTGTATTCCAGGAATTTTGTTCTAACAGCTGGTGACCCTGACATAACCTAATCATAAACAGAGATACTACATATTTAAAAAAAAAAAACAAAACAGCACTCCACAAAAAAAACCCAACTGATAATTAGGGCCATACCTTAATAGTTTGTTACTTCACAGCTGTTCTTTTCCATCTGCCTTCCAAAGTCCACTTTTCCAAGTTAATTTTGCAAATTCTGCTAAATACATGAGAGACATCAGGGGGCTTGTTTTATTTTGTTTAATTCTATCAGAAATATATTGTTAGGAAAGTCTCACTCTCAGTTTCCTCATGTTGCATCACATTGAAGGAAAGAATGACTAGAATCTGTTCTTGTGGGATTTATATCTATAAGCACTAGTTTTCAGTGTTATTACTTAGTTGGCTACACATTCATTTTTGTCTTTTCTTTGGAAGCTGTTTCATAAGGTCTTTTCAGTAATATATGCCCTTATTTTTTCCCTTTTCACTATGCTCTTCATGTTGTTTGTATCTTTCTCATTGTATTTTCTAAGCAAGTACACAATACACTGAAAGCAGTTGTAATCATACCATGAAAGATAACACTGACATCTTTTTAGAGGCTCAGAATCAGAATTGTGTAACTGAAGCCACGCTCCAAGGAGAATAGTAGGCATAAATAAATGCCAACGGTATGCACAATGACAGAAATACTCAACAGTGCAAGTCCTGCTCATAAGAAAAACACAACAAAAAATAACTTTCCATCAGCTATAGCTCCCACTAATTTTTCTCTGGAAAAAAAAAAAAAAAAAAAAGAATTCTAATACCTTACAGCTGAGGATTCAATGATCTTTGTTAGATGGATAGACTTTCCATAAATAAGATATAAAAGACCTAATCACTCAGTCTGAAAATAATTTTGCAGTTCATGTCCGTTTTGTCACAGAGTTTGGGTAATCACACAATCTGTAAGTCTGGATTAATTTTTAATAATTTTATTTTGTCAGAGTAGTATAGAAAGAGTAAACCTTCCTTGAGGAAAATAGAGAGCTGTCCTTCTCTGCCACCAAGAAAAATAAAAGTATTAAGGAAATTTCTTAGAACATCAAAATCTCAGAAGTACTGTCCTTTGTTTCTCCTCATCTTCTCCTTTGAACAAGGCCATTTTTTAGGTTTAAAATATTATGGGCCCATGAGGTGATGAGGAAAGTAAGTCATGGAATATGAGCCACAAGGGAGCTGTGTATGCATGCACCCTTCCAAAAATCTTTTAGAAAATAAAAGGTCAAAAAATAGATGCTGTGGGAGTCAGAGGACTGACTTTCACAATTAGCACAGGTATAGAATAGTCTAACTTCTTGAGTAAGATGATGATAATTCTCATGGACTAAGAATTAAAACAAGACATGGGTGGCTTTACATGGTATGCTTAAAAACAATGCAGCTTTGTCAAAGCCAGACTGTTGGGATCTCTCCTTCATATCATTTTGATTCAAAAGCTGAAATGTGTCACAAAATGCAGTCATTGTATCCTGTATTTAATGCCAGTGTGACAGACTTCAAAGATATGTAAAAACTATTTAAATTAAGTATATTGGATGATACTAAAAAATTTGTGCTGTATGGATCACATAGGTATCAGATCTGCATGTGAGTTGACACATATTCCATCTCCATTCACAAGCTGTATTTCTCTTGTATCTTTTCTTCAGATCACAGCTTCCCCTCTTTATTATATTCCAGAATCTTTTAATTTTTTCTTCCCATGTTATTTTTTTTCCAACTGTTAAAGATTATTCTGTTGGTGTTCTGGATTTCATATGCTTATAAAGGTTACTCTTCCATTGATCAAGAACAACATTAAAAAAGCATTAAAAATACTTTAAAAAACCGCCCATGATCCATTAGAAGTTTCTTCCAATTTTGTCTACTCATAAGTAGTCCCTCTGCCTCCTACACAGAAGCAAACATTCTGCTGTTTCATGAGAAATGCTGAAATGTTGCAACCTGAAACTCACTTCGTACACAATTTAAAGAATGTGTGAAAAGGAGCCTTAAGAAACTACACAAAAATATGAAAGGGCACAGAAACATATACATTGCTAGATCTGATGCTGGAAGGCCACTTACATATGAAGAAAAGCTTTTTTGCACAAATTAACTGCATTAACTGCAAGATGAACTGGTGTAGATGGTATTATAGAAATGCAAGCTTCCCCTCGTCTTGCCCCATTTCTCTCCTGAAAATAATTTCAAAGCATTTGACCTTAACCATGAATGCAATTCCAGTCAGTTTCTTGTGGCTCAAGAGAATTAATTGATAAAGAGTATTTATCAAGGTGCTCCACACCTTTCTGAAATCTAGCTAATTAGCAAAGCACTAAAAAGATAAAATAATCTTGACAAAATGCTGTCTTGATTTTAACCATAACTTTACTCTGTACGTGAATGTATACATAGGTCCATATGAAACAATCAGTAAGCAAAGTTATAGTATTTTGATACTTTTGTCATGTTAGCTGACATAGCAACACATATATTACTAGCTCTCTATTAAATATATTTAATTCTGATTTCTGCAGGTATTATAGGAGGAAAACCCCTTGCATTTAAAGATAAATGCTGCAGCCTCTTTGCTTTTCTTTCTTCCCTGCAACCTCTTCAGCTCCCTCTGTAGAACCTTTCTACACTGAAGGAGATCAACATAGAATCATAGAATCATAGAATGGTTTGGGTTGGAAGGGACCTTAAAGATCATCTAGTTCCAACCCCCCTGCCATCAGCAGGGACACACCCAAGTTGGTGTCATGTGCAAATTTACTGAGAATGCAATTGATCCCCTTTTCCAGATCACTGATAAAGATATTAAACAGAATTTGCCCTCGTACTGAGCCCTTGGGAACATCACTTGTGACCAGCTGCCAACTGAATTTAACTCCATTCACCACAACGGTTTGGGCTCAGCCATTCAGCCAGTTTTTCACCCAGTGAAGATTATGCATGTCCAAGCCATGAGCAACCAGTTTCTCCAGGAGAATACTGTGGGAAATGGTGTCAAAGGCTTTACTGGAGTCCAGGTAAACAACATCCGTAAACCACTAGGCATATCACCTTGTCATAGAAGGGGACTAGGTTAGTCAAGCAGTACCTGCCTTTCATAAACCCATGCTGACTGGGCCTGATCACCTGGTTGTCCTGTATATGCCCTGTGGTGGCACTCAGGATGATGTGTTCCACAACCTTGCCCAACACAGAAGTCAGGCTGACAGGCCTGTAGATTCTCTGATTCCTCCTTCTGGCCATTCTTGTAGATGGGTGTCACATTTGCTAACTCCAGTCCACTGGGAACTCCCTGGTTAGCCAGGACTGCTGATAAATTATGGAAAGTAACTTGGTGACCACTTTCACCAGCTCCCTCAGTACCCTTGGTTTGATCCCATCTGGCCCCATAGACTTCTGTGTATCTAGGTGGTGTAGCGGTTTACTAACCATTTCCCTTTCAATATGGGACCTTCTTTCTACTCCCTGTCCCTGTCTTCCAGCTCAGCAAGCCAGGTACCCTGAGAACAACTGGTCTTACTATTAAAGACTGGGGCAAAGAAGGCATTAAGTACTGCAGTCTTTTCCTCATCCTTTGTCACTATGTTTCCCCCTGCATTTAATAAAGGATGGAGATTCTCCTTAGACCTTATCTCATTCATAAGCTCTGAACAAACAGAGTGAAGTACATTAATACTCAGGAGAATAAAGAAACATACTTCACTGAAATAAGTTTTCCTCCACGCTAGTGCTTTGGATTTTAATTTACTTTATATATAAAAACAAATCAGACTTAGTACAAGAGTATGCTAAAAAAAACCCCAAAACAACAACTTAGATTGTCCAGGATTGAACTGATTAAAAAAAACTTTACCTACCCATCCAAAGGTTCTATTTTCAGTTTCATACTCAAAATGCTCAGTGATTCTGATAAAGCACAAACCAGAAATGCAGAAAACCCAGCCTCTCTTTAGAGCAAAAATTTAAAAGAAATTGAGAAATGCATCCAAATACTCTAATCTTCCAAACCAGCACTTTAATTAAAGAGTTTCAGGCTACCATTATCTTCTCATTTTGTGAAATCATTCAGAGGGCTCACTTCTCTTTTCAAGTGGAATTTGAACAGATTTGGAATCATAGAATGGTTTGGGTTGGAAGGGACCTTTAAAGGTCATCTAGTCCAAGCCCCCTGCAGTGAGCAGTGACATCTTCCACTAGATCAGGTTTCTCAGATCCCTGCCCAACCTGACCTTAAACATTTCCAGGGGTGGGGCACCTACTACCTCTCTGGGCAACTTCTTCCAGTGCTTCACTACTCTCATTGTAAAAAAAAATTCTTCCTTATATCTACCCTGAATCTATGCTTTTTTTAGTTTTAAACCATTATCCCTTGTCCTTTTGCTACAGACCCTACTAAAAGGTCTGACCCCATCTTTCTCATAAGCCCTCTTTAAGTATTGATAGGCTGCAATAATGTCTCCCTGGAGCCTTCTCCAAGCTGAACAACCTCAACTCTCTCAGCTTTTCCATAGGAGAGGTGTTCCATCCCTGTGGTAATTTTTGTGTCCCTCCTCTGGACCTGTTCCAACAGGTCTACGTTTTTCTTGTGCTGAGGACTCCAGAGCTGGCTGCAGTACGCCAGGTACAAAGCTTTAGTACTCTAACTGGTGGAGAGGGATTATTTATTTTTATGAAATGGAATTTTTTTAAAGTCAACCTTCAACTTAATAAATCCTTGGCTATTGTGTACTAATTTCATAATTCTGACATGATAAAAAACCCAACAAGGTCCCACATAAATATCTAGGATAAAATAGACTGGACACCTGTATTTGTTTCTAGTAGTACTGTACATTTGTACATGCACAGCATAATCCTAAATTAGGGATCCACATCAAATGTAAAACCCAAATCCATCATCTGTCGCAGTGGGAGAACTTGAGCACTC
>NW_010340511.1:0-37529 GCF_000700745.2 Antrostomus carolinensis
CGCGTTTGCCGCTCGCTTTTCGACCGTCTACAACGTTCGAAGGAGAGTCTTCAGCAGCAACGCTGATTGGGGTTGAAGGATTTACAGCAGTCAGATCTGACACCAAAAGAAGGGTCTGTCGAATCTGAGCTTTGCACACTCGGTGCTCTCGGCTCTAAACTGATTGTGTGACCACTCGCTCGAGCCAACAGCTTGGCTGAACTGAAGAACACGTGGTTTTTTAAAAAAGCCCTACCTGTCATGCCATGAAGGAAAAGTTAACCGCAGCAGAAGACAAAGCCCAGGGAACACTGAGAGCCTGTTCACTGAATGAACAGCTTAAGGCAGCTGTTAACAAAGTACCCCACCAAAGGAATTTTTTTTTTTTTTTTAAGTGAAAACAAAAAGGAAAATGGCTGAATTGTGACACTGTGCATTATTACAACACCAACAGATTATTATACACTCAAGGATTCTCAAGTAATGAACATGTAGCCATTAAACAAATTATTACTCTCAAGACATTTATTACAAATGTCAGAACTTATTCATAAAATAAAACTGACTTAAAAAAAAAAAAAAAAAAAAAAAAAAAGCCAGAGCTGGGATCTTACATCTAAACACAGGAATACGCTGTTTTTATGAATAAGCAGTATTAACTACATTCTTAAAAGAGTTTTAGTGCATTGCATTCTTAAAAAAGAAAAACATCACCGCCCCAAAATGGTTCCTACAACATTTAACAGTTTATAGAACTAGCCTAGTTATTTTTACCTGCCTGTTACTAAGCCCATTGTTAGAAGAGTGAAACCTCTGGTTTCAGGCTAAATTCAGACTTCTATTAAGGACGAAATTGGTTTTAAAAAAACGGTTGCTTTACCAAATTTTGTAAGCAAATTACATTAATCAGTGTCTCACTGCCATACCGCTACCACTATTGCCCCAGCAGACCACTCTCTCCTCCAAAAACTTGCTATGCAATAACAGTCAGAAACCTTTCAATCTGGTAGTTTTGGTATTAAGATTAAATTAGACATTAATGGTTTTAATCTAAAAACGTATAAACTAAACCACCTCTTTTATTTTATGCATTAAAAACAATGAGGTAGGCACAAAAAATAAACATACGTAGTTTGGATTTCATTTATCTTTTTTTTTTTCTTAGTTCTGCGAGTGCAGACTGTGGTAAAACTGTTGTTGCACTTCTAGGTTTAAACAAAAATTAAACCTTTAACTGAGGCAGTGCTAATACTGTGACATAACCAAGTTCTGGCCTAACACAGAATCATTATAGAAAATTATTTTTTTCTCCTTTTTTTTTTTTGCTTTTTTCCTTTTTTTTTTTTTTTTCCTTTTTTAATCATCTGCACATGTTTCAGGCAATACCTGGTACACAGAAAATTACTAAAGTTATTGGCCAGGCCAAAATAAAACTGCAGAAACAAAAAAAAAACCAACCCAAGAATTCCACCCCGAGCCCCTTCCCACCCTCCCTGTCCCCAAGAAGAAGTTATCCTAGTCACTGCATCTTTCACATTTTATAAATATTAACTTCTTAAAACCTGCACTTTCCTCTTTGTCCACATATTGTCACATTACAAAAAAGAAATGTCAATTAAATACATTGTTAACATTACTAGACTAGATCTGCCCTCTGTTTCAGCCAGTCTGACTCTCTACACCACTTCTCACCTTCTCTTGCCTGCCTCCTGTCCACTCAACAGCATGTTCACGGTAAGTCTGGTTTTATTTTCCTTTTTTCCCCCCTCTCTGTTTTAACACTAACAGACAGAGTCCTTCAAAGCCTAGGAATCCTGGAGCTGAAGGGAAAAGAAGACCTGTAGCTTTCTAGCATGATCCCAAATCTCAAAGACATTGTAGCACCTGATGGCAATATCTTTACAGCACCAGCCGCATCGCAGCCTCCGTTGAAAAACAAAAAGAAACCTAACACCAGTGATGCCTGCACACACATTTACACAGAGTGCTGCATTAGTGCAGGTCTGTACTCCAGTTGAAAATAATTCCGAGTTATGAAGATCTCAGACTCTGGATGTCAGCAATTCCTTGCCAAATCCCACCGCTTCTACCAGCTCAGAAGAGAAGTCCTGCCAAGGGTCATGAAATAGACTTGACTGCTTCCACCCGACCGTACGGAGGCAAAGAAAACCTGTGAAGGAAAGAGATGTGTAAATGCAACAGGCAGGACAGCAGAGGCTCTAATGTGCCTTTACTGCCCCTGCTGTCTACAGTGACATTGCAGTGCAGTGCTGGCTCTGGTGCGGAAGGAGTTGACTTTCTCCATAGCAGCCTGTATGGTGCTGGGCTTTGCATTTGTGGCCAAACAACATTGTTAACACACCAGTGTTTTGGCTACGGCCAAACAACGCTTGCACAGTGTCAAGGCTTCCCCTCCAGCTCCCTCAGCCAAAAAAGGCCAGTGGGCTGGGGACGGGCAAGAGCCTGGGAGGGGACAATGCCGGGACAGCCAACCCAAACTGACCAAAGGCATGTCCCATAACATATAATATCATGCTCAACAATAAAAACTCAGGGAAAGGGAGAGGATGGGGTGGGACATTGTGGCAATGACATTTGTCTTCCCAAATGAAGTACTGCTTCCCAGGAAGACGCAGGACGTCTGCCTGCCCATGGGAGGTTGTAAATAAATTCTTTATTTTGCCTGGCTTGCATGCACAGCTTTTGCTGTCCTTATTGAACTGTCGTTATCTTGATCCCTGTGAGTCTTTTCATCTTCCTTCTACTTTATGTCCATCCCACAGGAGAGGGGAGTGAGTGAGAGGCTGGGTGGGTGTTTGGCTGCTGGTTGGAGTCAACCCACCGCAAGTATCCAGTTCAAATACACGTTTACCATCTTGGCAAGAAACCAGACGGGAGGAATCGTACCTTGTCATTGCGTTCGCATAAGAACTTGAGTCTTTGTGCCCTTTTGTGCATGAACACACCATCCAAGTGTCCAGTTTCCACCGATCGTATTTCGATAGCCTTTTCTCCCCAGCCCATAATCTGGTTGGATCGGATGTACGCTTTGGGAGAGAAAACACAGCCCATTAGGACAGGCAGACAGCAACATAGAGGAACTAAAAAGCAGAGGAATACACTGGCACACTCTAGTTAAAAATGACCTGCGTTTACTTATTGTAACTACACACATGTTCAGAGCGCTGTTTCTGTCTTCAGCATCTTCATGAACCACCTTTTTTATTTTCTTTCCCTGTGGGTTTTCCACATTAGTAACATACATCTTGCCTGAGCATTCAGAGCACAATGGGAGCCTTCCAACCTTCAATTAAATGGAAGGAATATTGAGTTTTTACACAGGCTTTTTCTCCCAAGTTTGGCAAAGAGAGGTTAATTAGGTGTTGACAAGGAGAAAGCAGAACCCAAAGTTTAAACAGACTAAAACCATCCACTCTGGTATGTCCCCAGCACCAGCTCTGTGTCTTACAGTGTTATTTTCCCTCCTTGAAGGAGTCTGTGAGCAAAAACAGAGAAAGGGGAGAGGAAAAGGGAAAACTAGAAAAAAATGAGCTAGCCTCCTTTAATATGAATAATACTTCAGAAACCTGCTCTCCGTCTTGAGAAAGCCAATTGGTCTGAAAAGTATTCAGTATATCTTAAAAGAGGTTTATACTAAGCTCTCTAAGTGTAAATACTATTTATTTGTCATACCGCTTTCCTTTGTGCACAAATAAAGCAAAAAATCAAGCATTTTTCCTTAAGGGTGTCACTAGGGGAAACAGATCAGTAGGAGCATGAGGAAAAAAATCTGTTCTGGATAGCAGTAAAAAAGTCAAAAAAAGGAGAAAGTCACCAGCATTATGGAAAGGGATATTCAAAAGCAATTTGATGGATAGTCTTAGGAACACTGCCAAAAACAACATATGGGAACTTAATGAAGAATAAGCTGTTGCCTCTGATTTGCATGCCTACTTAAAAGAAAAATAAAAAGAACAGCAGCTCTTAGCAAGAAAAATAAAAAAAAAAACCATTTCATTTTGCTGTACTTCCCTTTTATAGGATTTTTCTCATATTAATTTTCAGTGAAATTAAATCAAATTATCTACTACAGTATTATGTACACCTATAACATCATATACAGCATCATGCTGGAAATTTATTTATTTTTAAATAAGTCACTAGTGGTAACTCGGCCAAATAGCTTCTAAAAATTGTCAGATGAGATGTTCAGATGGTGTCAGCTGCCTCAATGCCATTTACTTCACAGGCACCCCCAAAGGCTCTGCAATTTGCCAGCTGCTAAATGCTGCCTGCTTTTAGATCTAGTCAAGAGTTAATCACCACAGGAGTCACCATGCTGTGCATGACACCTCTTTAAATTCCCCCCTCCATTCCTGTTTGCATTGCTCAAACAGCTATCAGCAGTCATCTCCCATTACATGCATCCATTCCAAAGCACATAAAACTCAACGTGTTTGCCCCACAAAACGAAGGTGTGACCACAGCCCATGCCAGGCTCAGCACTGAAATATGGCAGCACAGGCAGTAAGAGGGATCCCCTGGTGTGTAACCTGCACCCATAACAAATCTGTGCCCATTTTACTACACTCACTGCTCCGACTCTCAAAACTACCTTATTTTGAAGTGGAGAGGTGTGGGAGAATTATCATGCTAGGACAGATGAGCTAGGGGCAGGTGAACTGAAGTAAACACATAGAAGTACCCGTAATAATATCCTACCCATCTGCAACCTTACATGTCTTTATACTGAAGGGCTTCCACAACTTTGTGGTTGTCTAGCAAAAATTTTGCAGCAGCCTACAGAGGCCCTGGTGAGTTTTTCATTCCTGAACTCCGCAACTTGCTTGTTTGTATTTTGTTCTTAAAAAATGAGCACAAAACAGACCCGTGTGATTTCTCTCCACTTTGTGCAGCTGTTTTCCAGGAATGCTACAGCATCACTGCTTCTGAATCGGATGTCAAACCCCACACACCTTCCTCCTGCCTGCGTGCACACACACACACACACACACACACACACACGCTCCCTAATGGCACGTTGTATTTGACTCTGCCAAGGCACCTACCAACAGAAGTTGGCATCTCTCCCCACTGCAAAACCACATCCTTGGTGATCCTTCCATATGTGTTGACGTAAACTCCTTCATCCTCGTAGCAGACTAATAGTTCCATCCCATCCGTGTTTGGGAGAATGATGATTGCGTGAGGTTGGATACTGCTCTGGATCTACAGAGAGAGAAGAGAAGAGAAGAGAAGAGGAACCCTTCTGGTCTAACGCCACTGAGCCTGTGCTGGGAGAAAGGGCTGGGTGATTTTTGATTTTGGCTGACAGCCGATTGGGGATTCACTCACTTTAGAAGCCCTAGCTCTGCTGCCCCCGAGCTAGATGCCCTACACAGTCACAAGACCTGGAAACCCTTGGGGCACAAATCCTCTCATCTAAAGTTTAACCTCTCCGCAGGAGCACCCATTTCTTTCCACGGGCAGGAGGGGAGGCTGGGGCGAGCAGCACAGATGCAGACCTCAGACCTCCGCACTGGAGCGAACAGTGCTTGGGGAGGCACATTGCACACTGCAGGCCCATTTGTCACCTCTGTGTACAATGAGCAACAGGAAACCTCGGTAGCTAAGGCCACTTGGCCTCTGCCAACCCTGTTGAATCTCATCAGTGAGCTGTCATGTCATTCGTACTGCCACCTTCCCTGCAGCCTCTGCTGGGCATCTGCAAAGCACTCGGCCATTTAGCGTCTTTCCCTGAAACAGTGGGGCCCATCTGAGTGGGCAGCTCCTGACCATGGAATCGTACTGACCATGAGGACAAAGAGTGAGGCACAAGCCCCTAAGCACAGGTGGCTTCATCTGCCCAGATCCCTGCACCCAATTACTGCTGCCAGCATCTGGCAGTGATCCACAGGGATGTGTTGGTCATCTGAGGAAAGGAAGGGGCAGGGACAAAACCAGAAAGAAAGAAAAAAACCCAGCCTCAGCAGCAGCTCTTACATGTGTTGGTAGATAAATATCATAGACTGATCCTGAATCCACATCAACAGCATGGAAGCCAGCGCAGGAGCCATAGATCACTTTTAGTCTCTGACCCTCTTCTACGGTTAGATCCACCAGCAATGGCTTATGTACCAGTTCTCCAAATGACTGTAAGACAATCAGTGAGATTTACTTTACTGCTTAGAACCATGGTGAGTTTAATAAAAACATGTCCTAATGTACATATTATGGGTTTATTCCTCCCATGCACCTCTGGCCTCCATCCACCAGACTAGTTGGGCTAACAGGTCTTTCATGGACAAGGATAGATTACTCTGCACCCTGTTGCACTTTAATCACATAATACTGTAAGTTATTTTCTGCGGGGTTTACTTTAGTTGGTCTGTTTGGTTTTTATTAAGAATTCTTTTCCTCAATGTTCAGGGCAATTTGACACTCTTGTAGTGTTTACTTCAATCAGCACAGCCATCAGTAACTGATGGTCTGCAAAACAGTTTGGCAATTACACCAAGCCAGCTAACTTCATTCTTGCTGCATTCAAAAACATAACAATGCTGAGTATCACTTAATGACTTGTTCTGCTCAGAGAAAGATGTTTAGACTTGGTTTACTTCTCTCTGCCTCATGTTTTATTTATACAGAGATGGAACAAACAGTTGTGATATTGTGGTCATTTTGATCATTAGTTTATGCTCAGTCACAATTTAGAACTTTAAGTGTACTGTGTCTTTGAGAAAAAGAAGCTCCTAAATTAAAATATAATACAAACTTCATGGCAGATTTACCAAAAAAACTTGTAATATGGCCATGATAAAATGTCAAAACATTTTTGTAAAAGGGGTAACTGCAAATGGCTATGAGAAAATCCTACATACAGCTGAAATGTACTGTTACCTTAAAGGCCATAAATTTATGGTATGGCTTTGGTGCCCATGCATAGACTTCCACAGAACTCTTCAATGCAATTACCAAGAACTTGATTCTTTCATATTTTACTGAAATTAAAACAAAACAAAAAATAAGTCATCAGTAATTCCGAAGTCATTCCAGGTACTTCAGGAAAACAGAAAGTGACAGCATTTCTCCATACTTACATATATTTGGAGGTTTGTAGTAACACTGCATGTATTTATCTTTATGCCACAAAAATCATTACTCTTATCAGTAACTGAAACCATCACCATATTTCAAATTACCTAGTCAGGGCACACTTATTTGCACTTATTTCTTTCCACATTAGATGGTGCTTACTCATCAAGAAAGGAAAATCTGTTTTCAGACAGGGACATTTCCAATAAAAGAAGCCTATGATTGTGGCAGAGTGTATTGGCAGTTCCAGTCACAGCACTGGCAGTGGTACTTTGAGCTGACAGCAAAATTCCCCAGAGGAAAGGAGGAAAAAAAAAAAAAGGAACTGAAATAAAAAGTTAAGAAACGGGTCCATTTCAAAAGCAAAAGGCAAGTTTGATAGCAGAGCAATTTCCTTTGTCCCTAAAGCCTGAGATAACTAATTTGAAAAAACCCAAACCAACAAACAAACAACAAAATCCACAGAGTTTATCAGAATAAAGCATCATTACATAGCTGATCCACAAATGCTTTAACATCTCTCTGTTCCCATGTTCAAACAGCTGCCTAATTAGCCATAAAAAAAACCCCTCTGTTCACTACTTCTGTTTCCAGGAGGGGACTGATAAAATCTAGAAATGGCTAATTCAAGAAGTGGTGCTACATCTACATTTCTAGCTGCCATCTGTATCTGGGAAGTAACAGATCATGGGAACTTGCAAATGTTGAGGTTTATTAACCTGTTTCCAGTGCTGGTTTTAGCGGGGAGGAGAGAAAAACAAAGAAAAAGCAGGAGGTTTCTGCTACCTTTTCACCCCAAGTTTTAGGGCAATATGACCCTTTTCCAAAATAATGAGTCATTCTGTGCACCTTCACCTTCTGCCATTATATCTCCCAACCAAAACTGATTTCAAAACTGGGCAGGAATGAAAATCTTAGACATGAGAGAAGACACTTTTTAATAAATAGTATTTTAACACATTTTAGCTATGTTACTACTGAACAAGCTTGCAGTTGTTGTCTCAGTAGGCAACAGGGAGACAAGGCTACTATTTGCTCCTTTTTAGTCTGCAGGGAAGCAAGACTACTGATCTGTAAGTGTTAAAGGACTTGACACTTTTTCAGCAGACAAAAAAAAGTCTCTCAACCTCCACAGCTGTACCAGCTGAAAAACAGATCTTTTGTTCAGTCTTGTCTAGCTTACAAGATTTCTT
This sequence comes from Antrostomus carolinensis, assembly GCF_000700745.2. Lineage (NCBI taxonomy): Eukaryota > Metazoa > Chordata > Aves > Caprimulgiformes > Caprimulgidae > Antrostomus > Antrostomus carolinensis. Next base: position 8,268 of record NW_010340511.1, read on the forward strand.
GGAATTTTTTCTCAGGGAAGAGGGGGGTGTTGAACAAAAGCACCCTATCTGTGAAAGGGGACTTCAGATAATCCTCATTCTTTGCTCTGGGTGCTATCTGGGAAGTCACCCAAATCTTAAGTTTCAAAAGAGCAATTTATCATTTAGAGGAGCCAAAAATTGCCTGAAGCAACTAAGATCCATAAGTACTACTTCACCCTGATGTCTGAGACCCCTGTTGCATCAAAGAGAAAAGGAAGCGATCAGTGCCAGCTGCCTCAGTGGCAGCCTCCAGACCACAAGCCCAACTATTGGCAGAGCTCATCCTTCTTGGGAACTGAAGCGCAGCTGTCAGAGAGGCCTCTCACTACCTGAAGAAGTCTACTGTACATCCATGGTTCAGGGGGAAGTTCAGTGACAGGCTGCAGCCCAGGGTAACAAACCCCTCTTCATCTGGAAGAGAATGCTCTTTGTTTCAGATGCTTCCCTGCTGGAAAGCCTTCTTTCAATAGCTGTTAATATATTGTTAACAGGCCACTTCATTATGCTACTGACACCCTGTGGTATGATACTAGAGAAGTACATTATTAATTGTTTTTGGGGTCAAGCTCCTGGTTCAGCTGTCACTTACTGTCATTGATTACACCCCACTAGCAGGTTTTTCCACACATGACAGGAGGAGACTGAGCTCAGTCCGATTGCTGCTGCTCCTCCACACTGACTGACACAGCTGGAAAGGAACTGAGCTGGTTCTTAGGAGAAAACCAAACCAATATCCAGTGCCCATTAAGATGTATCATGAAACCAAAGCAAGAGAAAGAGCTCTTGGTTCATAACCCCACCTGCAGGGCAGCAGGATCACTGCATCATCTGCTGACTGAATGAAAAAAAACTTTCACTAGTTTTGGTGGAATTTTCTACAGGCAAATCCATTTAAATTACTTAAAACCACTCAAAAGGCACCTGTCTAGTGAAAACACACTTCATCCTGTAACTGTACTGCAGTGGATCTGAGATGGCATTAGGAAATTTTGTGAGCTAAAGGGGAATCAATGAATCATCTGGAAGTTAAACATATGCTTCTGTTCCCAGATGCCTCCCGAAAGCTCGTGCACTAGCTGGGCTTGCTTTCTCCTCCCACTCTTTTTTTTCCTTTTTTCCTCTCCCTCCTCCCCCCGAGTCTTTAAAATCTACTTTAAAAAGAGGGACATTTTTCACTCCATTCCAGCATGTGATTTCATCATGGTAAAAGATCGGGAAACCTGTTGATGAAGAGATAAGCTGCTGCTTGACAAGAGTCCCTCTGTTACCTAAAAGGTCTAACACAGGTGGTGAAACATTAGCAGCCCTCACTGTCCTTATTAGTACTCTCTTAGAAGTTGCATCCACTATGGAAATGAGAGATGGGTATTTGCACCAGTTCACATCCCAGCATCCCACTGCAAAACCTCTCCCATATTCAGTTTAACCCAGTAACTTGACAACTATTCTGATGCTTTGCCAGAAAAGTTCACCCTGAAGGACAGGGGAGACAGCTAGAAATAAAACCAAACCTTAAACCCAGCAGCTACATGCACTGCAGTTCCCTTTCTCATTCAGCTTTTATCCCAACAACTTAATTATTTCATTTGCTACTCACCAACTTTATAGTGCACACAGCCTTCCAAGTCGCCCACTGTTGTCCAACCCTGTTTCTTTTCTACTTCTGGGTCGTTGTGAAGGATTTTATTTCTTAACCAGGACAAATAGTAAACTCGCAACTTGTTCTTCTTACCTGGCCACAAATGAAAAAGAATGGTTTATCTCCATAGGAAGATAAGTGCAAAAACCCTGCCCAGGCAAAGAGAAAGCCCCGGAGAGCAATCAAAATAACAATGAAGGAGAAACTGCTGCAATCACAGAGATCTCCCTCAGTTTTCACATCCACAACAGCTTTACTCCAGACTCCACCCAAACACAGGCTTTCCCGATAATCAATGACAGAGATACACACGGCAATACCGCATGAACATAAAACGACAAACTCTTTGAACAGCTCTTCGGTTGCCTGGTTCTTAGGATGCAAACAACTTTTATTAGAAAAGAGTTACACTCCCACAAAAAAACCACCAGGGTTATGCACTGAGATAAAAAAAAAAATCTACAGCTGAGTCAGAATGGCCCTTTTTCGTACAAAACTGTAGGAGAGCAGCAGGATGGCATTTGAGGCCCAAAATTATCTATACAGCTATCAGAAGTGCGTAAGACTTGTTTGAAAGGCGGAAGTAAAAGTGAAGAACATGGTGATGAGATGTATTTTACTAATTCTTCTCAGTTAGTTACCAGGACATTTCTATCTCTTTTATTCTCCTCAGAGACACATCTGGTCAAGTTTTATTAAGATGTGTTCATCATTTCCCTGGTGGAAAAGCACACCAAACAACAGCACTAAACAATTCCGCTACTGAACCACTTCACATCAGTTCTGTTGTAAGGAAAAATGTACAACATCTGAAATTGCAGTGACAGAATTTCACACAGCCCATGAAAACTTCATCTGCTTGCTAAAAGCTGACGACTGCTTTGTCAGGGGCCCTTCCTTTGTGCTGCAAGGGCTGGTAATACTTATCAGGCTGCACACAGAAACTGCAAGACATCTTTCTGCTCCACAGGTGAGAATCGACTTGCCCAGGCTGCCCTATCTTCAACTGACAATGCATCTGCCGTGGCCATCTTAACACTCAATACGAGAAGGCCTCTTGGAATACTGAGCAAGGTTCATGATAAACTTTATCAGTGATTCTTTAACAACTAACGGCCTACAGAGCATTTGCTGAACTAGCGAGAAGAAGGCTCCAAATGCACGTACTCAAAGCTTGCATCCTCCTTCCTCCAGCTGCTTTGCTGCCTGAAGCCATTACAGCCCCACAGATGAAGCTGGAGGTGAGGAAGAGAGGTGTGCTTTGACTAGGAGCCATTCAATAAGGCTCCATGAGGTCTCTGCAAAAGGAAAGGAAACAGGAGATGCTCTCAGGGACCCAACTTGTCAGTGGAGTAGCTCCATGCTAGTGCTTCGCCAGCTATGAGGCAGCCAGGCTGGATGATGGTTTGAGCAACCTGGTCTAGTGGAAGGTGTGTCCCTGCTCATGGCAGGAGGGTTGGAATTAGATGATCTTTAAGGTCCCTTCCAACCTGTACCATTCTATGACTGTGGACAGTGTTTCATGGCCCTTGGAGCTGAAAGGAAGACAACCAACCTGTACTGCAGTCAGTGCTGGGCTGGTCAAGTGACACAGTACCAGTCTACACTGCAGAAAGCCATGAGCTATCAGGATGGTCCACCTGGCAGCTTGCCAGCCACATCCACCTATAGAGTTTAGCTAATGTCTTTACTTTGTCTTTCAAGTTTTCATCTGATGTCTACTGATGGATCAGTTCACAGCTGGCTGCTCCTTTCAGAGACAGGGATGGGCATACAGACCAAGGGATACCAGTTGCAGTAGGACATGAAGCCCCAGCATTGAGACCATCCTGCTGTGCCTGGTGAGGTCTGCAGCGGGGTCCAGGAGCTGGCGCAGAGCCCCTACCCTGATGGCAGGAGATCTTCCAACAGAGCCAGGCTCCTTGGGAAAAGCAGCTGCAGGGGCTGGGGCAGCACACGGGGAAGGACAGCTTGCAAACAGGCTGCTCCATGGACTCCAGCACCACAAGCTGTTCCGTTACAAAGAGGCACAGCCTGAAAGATCTTTTTATGATTACTGTCCAGGAGCTGGCGCAGAGCCCCTACCCTGATGGCAGGAGATCTTCCAACAGAGCCAGGCTCCTTGGGAAAAGCAGCTGCAGGGGCTGGGGCAGCACACGGGGAAGGACAGCTTGCAAACAGGCTGCTCCATGGACTCCAGCACCACAAGCTGTTCCGTTACAAAGAGGCACAGCCTGAAAGATCTTTTTATGATTACTTGGATGGGGAAGGGCAGGAGGAAAAGAGGAGGCAGTTTCATAGTAAAAATATCTGTTCACTTAGCTTAAATTTAAAGTGGAACTGGAGACCTGTTTTCAAATACTGGACCTACCATTTAATTTTAAAAGCCCCTTTGCTCTGATGGCATGAAATTAAATGTGAAATAAAACTGCATTGTCCTTTGTTTATCCCCACTACAAATGTGACAGAAGATTTGGCAGTAAATGAGCACCCTGATTTATTGCCTGACTTCATATTTATTAAGCCATGTTTCATAAAGGGATAAAGCTCCACCACTCCCGTGGCTTTCTAAAGATTTGGAAAAGGGATGAGAGCAGGAAAAAATATTCCCAGAAGTCCCACGTCTGACCAAGGGAAGGTCCTCCCATGAAAATACTGCGAACGATAGCCTCAAGGTCCCTTTTGGAAACACTGAAAAACAGGGAACATAGTCCAGACCAGCAGGCACTGCAGTTCTGGGCAAGAAAGAGCTCAGAGGGCTCAAGGTCAGTACAATGCACCAAATGTTTTTTAAACCATCACAAGTCCCTGCCTGCCAGGAGATAAATTCTCTCTCAGATATTTCCATGGCTTTAGCTTCCTCGGTAGCTTAGTCAAACTTGAAGACTCAGAACAAACAGTAGATATGGGAATTTCCCAGCACATGGCTAACTTTTTTTTTTTCTTGTTCACATGATGTGCACCAGGATATTTCTCTCCAACTAGAAATGTTTTTCAAAACAACAACAGAGAAATACCTCAAGTGTGTTCCCATTGTGTTTTAGTGTCTAGACCACAAGGAAAGTCACAAGACAGGAAATTCCTCTGCCTTTCAGCAGTCTGACATGAAAAGAGCAGGACGGGTTAGTTATATAAACATGGCTATGCATGTATTTCAACAAGTCATGCTGCTCTTAATGTTCATATTGGGAGTGGGGGTATTAGATCCTTCTGCTTGTAAATCTCTACCAGTCAGTTTAAACAGTTCTCAAAAATCTGGTCTCTCTCTCTCTTTTTTTTTTTTTTTTGGTCTAATTGTTATGGTCATGAAATAAGAAGGAGCACTCTGCTCAAACCATCAAATGGACTGATCAGCTGGTGACTTCTATGAACTCCCAGCTCCGATGCTCCCACAGGCATCGTTTCAAATGCAAAGTCCCTTTTCTTATATTGAATTTTTGATTTATTGTCACTGTGGTTTTTAATTATTAAGCAGGCAGATTCCAACCAGTTTTTCTACTCTGTCATCCCTTCCTACCTTCCCAAGTGCCACCATCAGCCAGTTGGGTTAGCAAAACCCTTAGGGAGCCACAAGTGGAGCATGTTCTGTGTGCACATCACTGCTCTCTCCTCCATCATTTTTATGACTCTCAGCACTGTATTCCCTGAGCAGCCTAAATCAGGTTTTTGCCTCCCAACAGTATGAACTGAAGAACTGATTAACTACTCTGCTTTGACCTGCAAAGCTTTCTTGTACCAGCTGTAGCAGCTTAGTATCAAAAGCTTTGTTGTCAGAAAGTTTTGTAGTTCAGATATAAATTGGGGAGAAGAATTGATCTCGGGTTTTCTGACTCAAGAGTGTATATTTAAAGCAATTTTAGGTGTCAATCCCCTTGAAATCCTAATGCACTGCAACTTCGCACAATGTGGTGACACCTTTCAAACCTCACCACAGTCACCACATCACTTCCTTAAAAATTCAAGGGACCATTCGGCCGAGCACACCGCAGGGAGCTGAACGACACTCCCAGAGAAGCGGGAGCAGTCCTGGGATAAAGCTCAGAGGCAGCTCCACAACCAATCTGCCAAAACAGACTTTGCAGAAACACGGCCTCGTTTCCGCATTCCCAGTTTGCCTGGAGAGGTGGAGCAACTCACCACAAATAAAAAGACACTGAAGGGAAGTCCAGCATGAGGGTAGCTTAAATTGAGAACTGCAGCACAGAAGCCAAGAGAAATACAAGGGGGAACCTGGGCATAACAGCATCACGGTTTTGCCGAGCGTGCTCCTCCAGCCCTGCCTCTCGGTGGGCAGGGATGCCCCTTTCCTGCCCTGTACCCCAGTAACTTCCCATAAATCGCGGGAGATGGGACAGAGACAAAGGCATAAACCAGACAAAGATCAGCTGATTTCTTAAGGGTTAATGTAGCGTGTCTCCACAGAGGAAGCAATACTTTCCAAGGAAACAAAGAAAACGGATGTGTCAGGGTCCTCAGATGGTGACTTACACAAATGTAAATAAACCTAAAACAATTACACACAGGACTGAATCACAGACGATTGTCGTCTGTGTAGGTTATGCTTCAAACCAACAGATTTTACATGAGTTGGATTATACAATATTTTTGTTTACAAGGTCTACTTTAAGAATAAACTCTATCAAATGGTGCTTTTCAAACAGCTTATATTTTACATGCAGCATTAGACATCAAAAGGACACACAGCAGGTTGTGTTTTTTTAAACCCTCCTTGAGTCATCTTTTTTTAAAAAAAGATTTCACAGCACAGCTGTAGCTGAGAAGGCAGCAAGTGACAAGACAATAAAATATGGTTGTTCTAGACAGAAACAAAGTCCTGTGTTGATGACGCCAGCATGGGCACAGTTCTTTGGACCTGTAGTAGCATAATGCATTAATTGTCTAGGTGTGTGTCCTTTTGCACAAGTGTGCTGAGAGCCAGAGAGCTCCTTCAGTGGAGTCAGAGCGGTTGTGGAGCCTCAACAAAATTTTGGGTGGCTCTGAACAATGACAGAGGGGCCACTGTGAGAAACCTAATTTAAAGTCCTCTCCCTGTCACACGTGTGTCACACGTGCAGCACAGCGAAGGCTGATTTCACAAACAAACCAAAACAAAAGCAAGGTAAATGTCGGAATGGCACCTGGGAAGAAAGGTTAACAGCGCTCCACGTTGAGTTGCTTAACAGCAGGACAAGCTTATGCAATAACTGTCTGGAGCCAAACAGTCTGGAACCTCAAGCTCCATAAAACACATTTTTCATTAGTGCACACAAAACAAACACAACAATCACCACCACCCTTCACCTCCCGTTGCTTTGCCATCTGCAATTGCACCCAGTGAGAGACCAGGCTGAAAGCTGCACCTATTGGCCTTCTCACGCTGGCAATTTCCAAAACACGTACACATCGTACTCCCCTCTCGCAAACACACACACACTCACTGCACATCACTCTTACTTCCCTACTTCGCCAGAGCATTTCCCATTCTACAGATTTTAACACATGAGATGTTTCTGAAACCAAGTAGCAAATCATGTTTTGGTTAGAAAGAGGCTAGGCTGAAAGTAATCATAACAGAGGAAAGGATGCCATTTTTACAAACTTCACAAAGCAGTAAGTTAGAGCTCCCAACACTGAACAAACAAACAGATCTGGACATTTCCCCCAGACCCATACAGCATTTTCAAAGGCCACTCCACAGGAGGAAGGAGAGGGGGCAAGCAGGCACAGAGTGTTGTGTGGAAAATGATTCACTTGCAGAGACAAACTGTAGACTCATAGAGATGAAATGATGGAAAACCCACTGACTTCAGTCAAGTCAGGACTTCCCCCTCAACACACAGGCTGCCAAGAAAAGCTTTCTGCCATGCCATGCAGGAAAAAAAATCACGTTGAACAGTTAACTTTACCAGAAATTGTCACCAAGACATTCAGCCCTTCAAGTACATCCATTTGCTGGAATCGTCTTCGATTGATGAGTGGATAAACCTTCCCCTGACCACTTCTGTCTAGCAGCATCAGACCACTTTCAGTGCCCACTAACAAGTTCACTCCTAGAAGAAACAAAACCAAAGATCCAAGTTAGTAGGCAGATTTTTCAGGTGTTCTGACAAACTGATGCTTGATATAGCAACTGTCTTGTTTCAAGCAGGTCCAACCACTGCTGGTCGGGTATCAGCTGCCTGCAGCTTAAGAGATCTCATGACGTAGAGGCTCTCTACAGTACCTGCCTGCAGTGACTACTGACACCAAATTGCAGTGTTCAAGAGAGTGAGAGACTGGTAGACCATGGAGAGCTTTCTAGAGCACCAGTTCCCAAACAAGAAGGCTCGCTAACGTTGGAGAAGGGGTGAGGCACAAAGTGGTACCCAAGCTTGTGTATTCCAAAGATGTATTAGATGTTGGTAGGGGGACTGGTAACAGGATACTCTTGACAAGGACACTGCAAAAAAGCGGTAATAGGGTCTTGGTCCCCACTGGGAGAAACAGATTGTGGTGCAGCCCTCCTACAAATGGATAGGCATAGGGCTGTTCCTCAGTTGCCCAACAATCTTTTCCATCTGAATGTTAAAACTAGAGGTATTACAGTAATCTTGTGTTTCCATAGATTTCTCCTGAAGATCAAGCAAATACAGATGAGAAAAGTCAGTGGGCTTGTTTCTTTATGCAAAGGTCCAAACATCCACTGGAATAGTTTCCAAGAGTCCACAAAACCTTAGTATTTAAAATCAACTACATATTTTTATTAATAAATATATCAATATACATGAGTCTAGGTTTTAAAAAATATATTAATATATTTTAATATTCAAATAGAACTCTAAAATTTCATAACTATTTATTTGCAATACTGTTTCAATCCAGGAGCTCACAAATTGTGCAGAGACAGGTCAGATACAGCACAGGGAATGGAAATCAAACCAAATGCATGACTCGCTTTAATAGACTTCTATGTTGCAATCCCAGTGTAAAACTTGTCGTCCTTAAGCGCAATAAAAGAATGAAATAAGAAAAGCAAAACTCACACAAGATGATCAGAGTTATATTGCTTAACAGCCTTAATCCCTGGTCAGACAATGAATGCCCAGATATAACTATACTGGTGCCAATGGATGTATCATCTGGGCTGATCCCATAATGAACTTTTTCTAACACAGTATGTGGTACCGGTGCACAGGAGTCTGTATCTCGGTGCAGTCTACACCTACAGCAGTAACACACCTTCTCATGGTACTGAAGAAGGGCACTGCTCACAAGGATGAGGAACGCTACCCAGACAATACCCCGCCTACCAGGTATGGGAGCGGTTTGCAAAAGGGAGGGCATATTCACCTTGAACCAAGGGACATGATGTGTCTCCCAGAGGGGACAGGGTGTGAGGAGGCAGCAGAGCCGCAGCCAGGAGGAGGTAATGACGGGGAAGGGGTCTGAGCTGCTGGTGCTGGGGCACTCTGAAAAGCCTCTGGCTGGATGACAGAACCAGACATAGTCCTTGGAGAGGTCAGAAACCACCAAGCATCCCTGTTTACCTCTCTCTTGTCTTTTCAGTTAGGAAACTTCAGAGGTCCCAGCAGTCCCCAGAAATCACCATGTTTCTTTGCTGCTCTGCTAGTCCTCTGCCTCCTCCAGGCAGCAGAGCCCATGGATGCAGGCAGGCACAGAGCCTGTCTTGGAAGAGAGAGGGCCTGCTGCCCTCCCAGGCTCTCCTTCGGCAGGTGACGCCTCCTCCATCCCCTTTCTGTAATCCTCCTGCCCCTGTATCGACCACATGGGTCTGCATCTGCTGGATCCCATCCCACCGCCCCCAGGGCATTTCACACCGACTGTCTCCTGTACTGAGAGCCATCCCCACACTGGGAAGTGGGGGAAGGAGCGGAGGGAGCGAGGCAGGCACCAAGTCAGGGCTCAGCACAGGCTGCAGCAGCACCAAACCAGCCAAAGAAGCACCCAGCAGTTGGTCCCTTTCCTGCAGCTCCAGGACCCATGGACTAAAGCTGTAAGTGCTCCAGCTTCAACACACATTTTTGTATTTTTTCCAGTGTGGATTACAATTCACAGCAAGACACATGCAAACTGCTCCCTCAGGGTCCCTTCCCCTGTTTGTGCATCAGGGCTCAATTGCTCCTGCCTCCATCCTCATCTCTTCCTCTGCTGCCTTTGTGGTGCAGTTGTTTCTGCTTTGAGTGTATGTACATGCCCTTCCCTGACCCCTTCCCTTAGCTACATGCATATTGAGATGAAACTAATGAGGTACTACACTGGTGGCAATCAGTGTCTGTATTTCAAAATGCAGGCGCTGTCTTTTCTCACAGCTAGTAGAGCTCTTCTACCACCACCCTACAATTAAGTGGTTCTGATTTTTCAAACACATGGAAATGCTTCCTGAAAAAGTACAGGCTGTCTGGGGAGGCTGGATGTAAAAATCTGTGCTACTACATCCATGTTAATATTGACTTTCACCACTCAGAACTAGAAGAAACAGCATCATACACCTAATGCAATCAGCAGCCTGCCAGATACTATGGTATTACCACTGGTAAAGGTAAAGCAAAACAAAGCAAGGGAAGCCCCCCCTCTTTTTGAGTAAGAAGCATCACCATGAAATGGCTTAATTTGCTTAAGGGTAAAGGAAGCAAAACCTTATAAAAAAATAAGCATGTGTACCAGCTTGCATAATCATCACTTTGGCCCTAAATGTTCAACAACAAAGTGTTTTGTTACTGTTGTAAAACACCTCTAGAATTTTACACCTATACTTTATATCACCGTAACAGTCAGATACATAGATCAAAGAAATATAAAACCATTAACACAAATTGCTACTGGCAAAACAAGGCAGATCAGAGAAATTATGAGACATCTTTACTGATCCTATAGGATTTCTCTCTGTCTTGGCCCTCTCACAGCCTGAAAGTTTACATTTGCACAAGTTTCCATTTTAATCAGAGAATTATTCATATGAATACTTGCAGATATAGTATTAGGGCGAAAATTCTTACCAGTAAATTCTAGAAATAAATAAAACAGCAGATAGGAAGATAAGGTGTCAGGAGAGCTATTTAATTGATATGGCTTTGCGGGCAAGAAGGATTAGGACAACAGCACTGTTCTGAGAAACAAGAAATGCTGGAAATAACCCCAAAAGCCTTGGAAAGATGTGTGAAAACGTAAACAAGAAAAGTGCACTGTGTTACCTATACAGCCATTGTGTGACTCAGGGGAATGGCCAACTCACTTCTTCATAGTTTTTAAAATGACATGCATGTGCATTTACATTCTGTTAAGTTTAGGGATACTAGATAAATATATACATAATATATACAAGCATCACCTATTAACATCTAGATAATGAAAAAATTCAGGTGGCCCCATAGATTATGGCCAAGAAAGAAATGACACAGCAGAGAAAAGCGTTTGCTGAGTGTTGCAGCAGCTATTCGACAGCATAGCAGGCAACAAGCACTGCTCTAAGCCTTTCACCAGGGTAGGATCCTGACACCAATGGAAATTATCCCTTGTGACAAGGAGGCCAGACACACTTGGTCAGCTGACATCCCTCACCCAGCTTCTCTCTGCGCTAACCACTCTCCACGAAACCAAGCCAGTTTCACACTGGAAAATGTCACTCCTACCCTTCTCTTTTCCTTCTTCCTGCCTACATAAAACTGATGACTGAGGTGGAAGGTCATCTTACAAAACACATCTTAATCAAGCTCTGCAACAATATATTAGCAAGAGGCTCAAGACAATGATTATTTTTCAAACTGAATACCCTATGTGCCCCAGGTGTACAATGCAAAGGTGACCACAAGTTCACAAGTGTTGCAAGAGATGTATTAACAGGGCCCAGAGAGAAAAGGACATCCCAATCAGCTGAATGAAGTCTGAACTGTGCTGTCAGAAGCATATATACAGCAGTAGGAAATTATATCAAAGCAGAAGCAGCGTAGTAATAATCATCTCTGGCAACAAAAATATGCAAACAAGTATTGAATAAATGCAGAGAAACAGGCAAGGTCTCAGTGATACGTTCTCAAAGACCATAAGCTCATAGTGGCACGTCTGCACTTCAGAAGTGCAGGAGGCAAGGGAGGAGGAACAGGTTTGCATTACCCCATAAGGCAGCACACAGGATCTCAGAATTGAATCTCTTCTTGTATTTGCGAATCTCTGGGGTATCACTCTGTGGCCGTGTATTCGTGGGATTCACATTGACAACTGATCCTTTCCGTGTAGGGTCTTGCCTTATTGCCTCTGATCTCATTGCTTCACTAGAAAATCCTACTGAAAAAAAGAAACGTAAAGTGCATGTAATAACCCTTAAATGCTAAATTCTGGACATATTTTCTTTACATCAAACAACCCAAATCAGTAACTGAGAATATTGAGCAAGTCTTTCTTTTTCTAAGAAATGTAAATGGAAAAAGAAATAAACTATGCAATCCACTGCAAATCAAATAAAAAGCATGATGGTAACGTTTGCAAATACTTTAAAGAGCCACTGAAGTCACTGAACCCTTTTGCAATTGTCATCTTCAGCTACTTTACTTACCCACAGAAGTCACAGTTGTCCCACTAGATGGAGAAATCTGTAGTAATCTGGGGTCTATAAAAGGTGTAAAGGAGGAGGAAGATTTGTGTTTCTGGAGTGTGTTACTAGCGGACTGAGTCTGCAATGTAAATTTCAACTTTATTAATATTAATGACAATAAAAAGCACAGATAACAACAACCAACATTTTTAAGTCACTACAGAATTACACTAGAGCCTCCCCAAGCTTTTATACTTCCTTTACAGATACACAACGCACTGCAGGCACCACACCTGAACTATATACATATGCACACGGTAGAGCAAAATGCAGTTAGCTAAATGGTACTGTCACCTCAGCTGCTAGCGAAGATTTTTAGGACTGGCCACTACAATCAGGCGCAAAGCGAGGGAATGTCTCTTTTATTTTTAAATCTGCTTAAATGTATCTATACTATCTTATCTGCAAGCTGTCCACCACCTACAACTTTTGAAGCATCTCCTAAAGCGAGCTAGTTGAATAAGTAATGAAATTTGATCTCTTGGCTTGTGCAACAAAATCAGAACCATCTGGGAGCAAGCATTTGCTTCTGCGATGGGTTATGTTTCAGTGTCCACTACTGTTCATTCTCCCTCTTTTGTTTAACCTGAGCCTCTTGCCAGAAAGCTGCAGCAGGTTCTTCCACCTTTATTTGACAAAGCAACATATTAAACCTGTATCGAACAAAGGGGCTCATTAGTGTGGAAGGTGTAGCAAACGGTGATATGAAGCTATGAATATGTAGTGGATAAAATCTCTGGTGCTTGCTGAGTTACGTGGTCTAAACATGAAAAAACATAAAGAAAGGAAGAAGACAAGTGAAACAATGAACTGTTAAAAGTGAAAATGGAATGACTTAAAAACCCTTGCCAGTTTAGTATTGTAGTGACAACATTGCACACTGAAGCAGAATGGGACAAGTGGAAAAAAAAAAGTACATATATGAAGGGCGTGCATGTGGGTAAGTTATACCAAGCAGTACTGGGATTTTGCTCAGCTTTATGCATAGTTAGAGACACTTCTTTATCATCAACTGTCTTTAACCTCTGATCTTTCTAAGCCTCTACTCTCTGCACAAAAAATAGCAATGGGTCTTAGGAATACATCACTCCCTTGCACAGCTCAATACCAAAAGGCTCCTTTGCCACCAGCCACTGCCACAGCCTCCACTTCCCAAGCTGAGTTAACTGAACCTCAATTATTTATTGCTTAGATCAAAGTAACGAGCAAACGTATCTCTGGATCAATCAACTGATCTCTGTAACCTACAAGACTGTGCTTTTAGAAAGATCAAAGACCAATGAAGCATAACTAAAAACTATTATGCTAACCAAATTTCCAGGAGGAAACCCTCCCACCCACCCTCCTGCTACGTGGTTCAGAAGCATTTTTGATCGTGTGGTAAACATGTGCGTTGCCATCAGCCTACCCAGCTCGCCGCAACTTCTCCTTGTCACAGCACTCGCATGCCTACATGGCAGGATGGCTCTACCCTGAGAAGCAGCAGCTTATTTTCACCAAGTTTTGCTCCCCCTGTACCACTCCTGCCTGCATACAGAAAGAGGCTCTCCCCAACAGCCAGACTGGCCACCCAGCCGGGAGTGGAGCCACCATGCTGGGTCCCTCACTACTGCTAGGGTTGGTAAGGGGCGAATGATGCCCTTTGTTCGCACATGTGCATGTCCTCTGCAGCGAAGGGTTACACACACACGGACCGGGCTTGACCACCAGCTGGTAGGGGAAGGCACCGTCCTAGGACCAGATCAGGACAGCAAGAGGGAGCTTCCCCTGCGGTGAAGCCTTGCTTCTCCGCCTGGACGCAACCAGCGCTGGTGAAGAAGAGTGATCTTTACACAGCTGCCTTTCAGAGTACACACATACTTGGAAAAAACCCAAAGATTTTCCCCTGCTCATTATTCCAAAACAACAATACCCCAGGCTTTTACACCCCTCCCAGGCAACACCTGATTTGTTCACCCAGCCCATGTGGCAAGCTTGAAAGAGCAAAGTCCCTCCACGGCCGCTGCTTCCTCTCCCAAAGGGTGAGTTTCCACAAGCGGCTCCTCATTTCATACGTGCGGAGTAACTAGCCCAGCCTTTACTGACAAAGCCAAAATTAACTGCTAGTTTTTAAGAGGCACAGTGCTTGCAATTAGCCTGCTCCCGGAATAAAACAGAATTAAAAAATAAAAGATTATTGGCTTGAAAATGCAGTAGTCAAGTTTAGTTTAAAATGAACGCCATGCAATTAATGACTCACTGAGAGGAAGCAAAAATAGTAAACTGGCAAGTTTGGCGTGGGACTGCTCTGGAGTTAAGGGCTTCTGACACAGAACTGAAATGTGTTATTTGGGGGGGGCGGGAACAAAGGTGACAGGAAAAAAAAAGCAGGGGAGATTGGCTGGAGTTCCTTTGCAAACTAGCTACTAGGCAGTGCTGCTATAACCCTACGAAAGCAGCCAGCTGTGGTGTAAGACATACCTCATTAGTAGTTAGCTTGTCCTGGGGTGTCTGTGGGGACATGGTGGGTGTCGGCTGGCTGGAGGATGGGGAGGAGGAGGTGGAGGAAGTGGAGGAGGAATGGCTTTGCTGTAAGAGATCTGGCAAGAGGTGAATGCGACCGGCAAAGCCATTGCTCTCATGATGGCTGGCACGCTTTTTGTCAACTGTACTCTGTAGAAAAAACAGGCACACTTGTCTTGCTCAAGTGCTGCTTAAAGGTCTATATCCCTAACAACCTCTCTCCTTCTCTCCCTCACTCTCTTCCTACCTTTTAACACTTTTTTATTTATTTATTTATTTTTAAAATGAGCTGATAATCCATGCTTTGATGCCTGGATGGAAAGGGAAAGTGGGCAGAG
Source organism: Antrostomus carolinensis (assembly GCF_000700745.2). NCBI lineage: Eukaryota > Metazoa > Chordata > Aves > Caprimulgiformes > Caprimulgidae > Antrostomus > Antrostomus carolinensis. The sequence continues at coordinate 23,356 of NW_010340511.1, forward strand.
CTACTAGAATTAATCAAATTCCCACCGCTTCCAGCAGGCAAAAGCTTAGTTTGTGTGGTTGACTTGCACAGCCAGTTCCACTAATTAACCAAAGAGTAACTGCGCCAGTAAGTCTTCCACCACAACACGGACAAGCACATTTTTGGGGGTGGGGGGAGGATTTCTTCCCCTATTGTTTTGTTTAAAACTATCTTAAATCCTAAACAGATACAAGCTTGGACTGTCTGGTGAATGCCTTCAGCTAACTATTTAAAACAATAAGCATGAAATCTTAATTTTCAAACCAGAGGGCTCAATTAAGAAATTGGCATTCAGTTGTGAAATTCAGAAATGCGATTACCAAGGAAACTCCTATAAGCTAGCACGCTCATTAACACACGAGCTCATTTAAAAGCAGGGAATCATTATCTTTCAGAGGGACAAGAATGCAATATTTTCAGAATCAAAGGCAACAACACAGCACTCTAGCTCTGTCCACATTCTCTTCCTCGCCACCTATTTTGCTTCTCCGTTCCCCCACACTAACTGTTACACGAATTTGTACGTGTGTGTGTGTGTGTGTGTGTGTGTGTGTGTGTTACCTGGGTGTATGCCCTCAACTACAGGTTCAAAACAATTTTTAAAAACCCTGAATCATACCCCTAGAGACTCCCTCCCAGCCCCACTCCTGAGAGCCGCGTTTGGTTCTGCGTTGAAACTAAACTAAGTTCTTGCCCCAGGTACTTGCTCCACACACCTGCAGCTTTTCTACCCTTCTTTCCCACAGACTCTGAGGTACACTGCATGGTGCTGCCATGGGTGTCACTGGAAAGCATGCAAAACAGTAGCAAGGGGTGAAGGGCTACTCTCCTCTTTGCATGCATCAAACATCTTGCTCATCTGAAATTCACTACAGCTGTGTCTTGGTCATACAAACAACAAATATAATGTAGAAACAGCATGGGTGAATGAGCGAGTGGGTTAATGAGCACAGAAAAGGTGCAGCACTGCACAGGGAAGGAAAAGCAATACCTGTCGGACAATTAAGGTGCCCTCCTTAGAAGGAGTCAAGGCAGGTTCACTCTCCACGTCGTCATGGACGATCATGGTTTTCACTGACTCTGTTTCACCATTGCTCAAGTTCAGTGTTGACCTATTTGCCGGACAAGAAATAACTGGAGTGAGATAACAGCATTTGTGCCCCAGCTTTCACTGCCCTGCACCGAGGCACTTTCAGAATTCATTTATATTGTGACAACAGTGAAATATTTACATAACCTGCCTAGAAAGGCTTTTCTATTTAAAAAAAAAAATAAAATCAGGAGTTTGTTATACACCACTTCTTGTTTTATAACAAATCAAAGGGAGAAGAGGGAAAGGACCCATAGAAGCCTACTTTTTGAAAATATTACCCTCAATGTTTGAAAATGTGAACATACAAGGCTGCTATGTCTTGCCCATAGATTGCTGTAAGATGAAAGTACTAACGTCCAAGCCAAAATACACAACATCCTTTTCCTTCAGCCCCATAAGAGGAAAAAAGAAGCAAAACGCAGAAGAACTAACACTGCTCGGACATCATCTGGTCCAGAAGTAGATTCATCTGCTCCTTCTTGTTCCATATCATCGTCTTCCTCATCTGTCGTCCCTGACTCCTCACTTGAGGATGAATAATCCGTCACTTTATGTGGAGGTCGCACATCCTCTACCGCTCGCAATTCTTTTGCCAATGCAGTTAAATCCTGATAGAAGAGGGAGGAAAAAACTGATGTTGCAATGAAGAGAGGAGAACAGTTTGCAAGACAGCCCCTCTGGATTAGTGCCTGAGTTTGCTCACTTGTCCACTGCTGTGGTTCCATAGCCCCAGTAGTATTGTTTCCTTTGATTTATTCATTCCTGATAGTTACCAAAACTCACTTTCTGATAAATTAAAGCATGGAGACACTCAGCCTAAGGAGGCCTTGCCATATTATATGAAAATGTGTATACTCTGAATCCAAACTATCCTGATTATGACTTTAGTTTATCCCATTATACCATCTGAAGGACATATATAAGTACCCAGAGCCTCTCTCACACAGTGGTTGAGTGCCACAGTTCATTTTCCTGAACTCTGCAGGTAAATAGAATCATAGAATGGTTTGGGTTGGAAGGGACCTTAAAGATCATCTAGTTCCAATCCCCCTGCCATCAGCAGGGACACCTTCCACTAGACCAGGTTGCTCAAAGCCTCATCCAGCCTGGCCTTAAACACTTCCAGGGAGGGGGCATCCACAACTTCCTTGGGCAACCTGTTCCAGTGTCTGACCACCCTCACAGTGAAGAGCTTCTTCCTAATACCTAATCTAAACCTGCCCTCTTTCAGCTTAAAGCCATTTCGCCTTGTTTTGTTATTAACTGCCCTTAACAGCATGCACCACAAGAAATCTAGGCAGCAAGGTAGCAGAAAGATCCTAAGACTTATTGAGCAACCCAAGGCAGAATCGAAGAGAGCTGATCTCCTTGAAATCTTTTGATCCATTTCCATCTGCATGGATCTGCGTTAAGGAGTTCACCTGAGAAGTCAGATTCATTAGCACCAGCTCAGTCACACACCAAACAGTATGGGACATAAGCTGCTTTGCTGTCTGCAGCTTGGAGTGTTAGCAAACCACGTCTGCAGTCAGTGCAAGATGCTCTCAATTGTGTAGCTACACTTTATTTAGCTGAATACAGTTTATGGCAAACACTTCACACATTATACTATCAGAAGTGAAGGACCAACATCTATGTTTCTTTAAGAAAGCAGCTTTAACTGACACATTTGGGTGCTAGTACGTATCATAATGGCAAGAGGGAAAAGTTCTAAGGGGAGATGGAAATAATGTGAAAACCCACTGCGATCCCCCAGATACAAGTGGTTATAGAGCTGTAAACAACTGTAACAGCAGTCAGATAAAGAAGACGCCAGAAATCTTTCACAGAAAATAGCAACAATTTAAGGTCTTACCACTTCTCCCTGCACCATTCAGCCCAGCATTGTCACATTCAGGTCAAATGCATGATCATCGGTCCAGCCCCAGGAAGGAAGCACAGGAATGAGAGAGAGAAAGGCAAAGGTTAGGAAGGAAGAAGACCAGAGAGCAGAAACCAATTCCAGAAGCAGAGCAATTTCTAACGTTTAAAGTATTGTGATGTGTAAAGGCAATTGCAGAGCCCAGGACATGCTGCTGCGCCCACAGATATGAACTCCATCTCAAGCTGAAGTTCACCCCGAATGGTACATGAATGGAAGCTCACACTGTACGTTTTTTGGGCCTACCCCAAAGAGACTGGGGCCAGGGCAAAGTGGATGCAACTTACAGCAGGCTTGATAGGTCTGAAGACTTCCTTTTTCTCTTCAGGCTTTTTCGGTGCAGTTTCATGACGCTGCGATGGCGAACCCTCTGATTTGGATGATGCTGTGTGTCAAGACCCCAAAAGGAACACAGAACAAAACAGATTAGGCAGGGAGCTAAAATATGTTTTGTTATTTCACTTTGGAGTGAGGAAGAGATGTGGGAAGGCTATCAGGCAGTGCCTGACAGCAAGACATAGGTTTCACTAATTCACTATTACATTGTCCCTGAAGGACTAAACAAAAACCATCAGAAGCTGTGACCTGTATAGCTGACCTATGACTGAAGTCAAAGTAAAGCGTTACACAGATGTAAATCAAACAGGGTAACATGAGTGTGGCCAGGAGCTGGAAAACCTGGATCAGCATCCAACGTACCCCAGCTGAGACCTATCCATAGCAGTTTGTACCCCTTCAGCAACCACCAAGGTGATAGCCAACAAGCATCAAAAAGGAAGGGAGCACAAAGGAGGAAGGGAGCTATGAGAGCATGGAGGCTGGGCTGTTTGCAATGGGAAAATGCAGCAGTGATTGAACACAGAATCAGAAAACAATGAAACAATTTCATGACAACTTCTGCACCCCCTGTTTTCCCAAGCAGGACGTACAGCCAAAGAGGATACTGGAAGCTAACCCATCTTTGATACTGCATACTCAAAGGCCTTTTCCAGTGAGGGTTTTATCATCCTTCATTACTGAGTGTTGCACGACTCAATACATTTAGAAACATGATGTTACAAAGGGTGGGGGAAGGACTTACATCTCATCCGAAACCGCTCTCCAGACCCACTCTGAGAACCAGGGTGGGAACCAGGCTGTGAGCCAGAGTTGCTTGAACCCGAAGAACTGCCACTGCCTGGTCTTGGTACAAGCTTCTCCACCCTTTCCCACAGCAGACGAGGCTCTATATTGCTGTATCAGGGGAGGGAGGAAAGTCTTTGGTCACACATTTCAGTTCCAGATTCTCATTTCTAAACTCAAACATCACTCTTCCTCAATGTTTTGCTAATAACTCATCTAAAAGAGCACTTAACACTGAGCTAAGAGCATCAGTGATGCTTCACAACCTAAGCATCGTCTCCCTTTGGAATACCTATTACCTTATTTAAGATGGTAAAAAAAGTTTAGGCAGGTGTAAGCTATTATTATTAGTTGGAACAAGCTTCCTGCCCTTCTTACGTACCTAACCTGAAGTGGACAGTTCTCTTAGGCTACATGCTGCAGGTTTGAAAACCTGGCCACCCAAGCACAAGCCAAAAAGCCAAGACTGCCTGTCCCTCTCAGAATACTCTTAACCCTGTCCAGTGAGCTAATTCAGAAGTGGCCTGCTCACAGTGCTCTGCTGAGCTCTGGCGGCAGCCCCTTCCTCCCCCTTCCTGACCCTCAGATGCCTCTATGTCACAGCTCATGGACGCTTCTCCCCCTCTTAAAGTCTAGTTCTGTCTGAGAGGCCAGAAAGTTTCTGAGATAATTTGCTTCAGATGTTACAGACACTTCTGCTGCCACTGATCCCCACAATTACGCCCAAGCTGACCTGTTGCACCAAAAGGCAAGATGTTAATGAATGGACATATTTTTTCAGTAATCTTAAGGATATTTTGAAATTATTGCAAAAGTTACAGGGTAGGCAACTCAAAGGAGGAGAGAGAAGAAGAAATTTTGCCAGTGTTTGTTGGCACACGTGCTACACCAAGGGAAATTAATATTAATCATTACTGAAAAGGGATCCAAATTCATCTTCTTTTCATATCCAACAGACAATGCCAAAAGCTCTCTGAAAATGCCTGGCTTTCCATGAGCCTTTTCCTTCCAACTCAAGAAAGGCAAGGACATGTAGGCTTACACACCTTGTGGAGTTTCTTTGCCCTGCTTGGTTATTTTGCTGCCCACTGCCCTGCAGTGGAGAGTCACGGCGGGACAGGACTGGCGATCGAGACGTTGTTCTCACAGGTACCTTGGGAGAAAAAAGGTTATGTTAAATCCATGAAGACGAGAGAGAGAAGAGGAAGATTAAACCTCTTCTGCTACAGAATATATTCTTAAGATTTTAACAACACTTATTCTAAGTCCAAGCTAGCATCAGTGACCAAAAGAAATAAACAAACACCCACAAAACCAAGAGCCTTAGTTGAGATGCTGTTCAGATTCTGAAGAGAACTCAAAGTTTAGTCTTAACATTAAGTAGGGTTTAATAGTTACCACACGAACACATACACACCCCACTACCCTCCAACTACTGAGACATTTAAAAAGAATATGGCATTTTGACTGAAGCAGGGGAGGCACAAAGCAATTCGCTGAAACAGCATGAAAATTAGGAGAATAAGCTCAGGGGAACCAAACAAATGCTTGGGAATGGATCAGCAGAAGGCAAAGACTGGTGGGGGAGCAAGAATATACTCAGAAGCAGCAAATCCCAGTGGATGGGAGCAGAGGTGGGAAGGGAAGAGAAGGAGGAAATATATTGAATGTTTCCTTTTTGTTCAGTTCCATCTCAATTTTAAATACATGTATGATTCATAGTTTGGGTTGCTAACAGATGAAGAGAAAAATTAACTCTGAGCAATAACCTCAGGGATATTTTAAATTCTTTCCTGAATATGGTAATGATTTCTTAACTTTGCATAATAAATTGTCTCTCTGAAATAGCTGCATTCTATAAATAATTGCCAATTTTATATGAAGCTTCAATATTGTACTTAAGGTTGATTATCATTAACCCATTGACTGAATATCTACATTACATTATGATCTACCCCCTAAAATACTGTTACCAATGCTGGCACAAGGGCATGGTCTTCCCAGTGCCCAGTGTATCACATCCTTAAAAAAATAATAATTAGTAATTAAAAAAAAAAAAAAGCACACATCTGTCTTTCTACTCCTTACCCTTGGAGGCACCTCGTCACTGTCTGATCTAGCCCAAGCCTTTTGGGTGGGGTCGGGTACCTCCGACTTAGAGTCAGAACTCTGATTTAGCACTTCACTGCGTGAAGGTGGATATGGGTCCTGGGAACGAAGATGGTGATGAGCAAATTTGGGAGAAGGGTCACTGAAGGAATGGGATCGCGAGACAGGGGAAACATTGTTCTTGAGAGATGCCAGATGGGACCACTGTACCTTACAAGAAAACAAAACATAAACCATTCAATGCGCTCAGTATAACTGGCTTTCCAATTAACACAGAATAAAGGCAGGTGGGGCGGGCGGAGACAAATTGGTTATGGCATTAGGTAAGCGTGGGGTGGAATCAATGCACTTAAAAGCAAGGCAAGCGCCCAAAGAACGTAACAGACTGAAAATACAGCACATATACATTTTTGGTGAGATATGCTCTCCACATACACATATACTAGTGCCCAGAAGAAAAGGGGTCCTGGTATCTGCACCGTGAGCCTGAGTCCAAAGGCCACTCAAGACAGAAGTCTCCTTCTGTTCCCCAGTCTTCAGTGGGCTTTGGTCAGGTCTCACAGCAGCACTGGTGGGCTGGGAAATTTGAAGCGGATATCCAATTGAAGAAATGTACAAAATTAAAGAATGCTGCAAAATGTGCAAACCAACAGACATTTACGTTACCTAATAAATTTAGGAACTAGATAAAGTTCCAAAGTTTTGAAGGAAGACCATAACACAAAAGCCTTTATTCCTTTACAGTCATTGCAATATATATAAAAACACCATAATATATATTGTATATAGTATACATATGTACAATGTATATTATACTTACACCATATATGTACTATATACTGTACATATATACATATCTATACACAAACTAAGACGCACATACAGGCACTCATATTCAATTACACATACTAAGAATACACAACAGTGACTCCCAAGTTAAAACTCCACTGGGATTTCCACTGAAATCCTTATTGACCCTTCAGCCGACTTCCTTCTTGTGCATAAACCAGTGTTTCAGAGTTAATTTCTGAAACTAAGGAGGAAGAAAGGTCATAACTGAGGAACACGCTGATTTCACACCTATTAATGAAGCAAAAGTTTGCTTTCAACCCCGGTTTCAGTAGGCTGGTTCTATTTGGTTTTATATTATTATTATTATTATTTCCTTGATTTTAACACACACAGCTGTTGAAGAGCCTGATTATCTTTAATATGAGGGGAAGACACAGACTTTAAAAGTAACTGGCACAGGGAGCATGAAGATACAAGTCCAATATTTTGAAATAGTCATAGAGGTTTGAATAAAAGCCAGGAATTAATGAGTAAGAGATGAAGTTCTGTCCTGATTTCTCCCACTCTCCCGTCTGCTCAAATTCTCCAGTTGCCCAAAAGAGTTGCAGTACCTAGTCACAATCAGGGACAGTCTTAGCTTGCACTGTCATCAACAGACTTAATTTGGGAGAAGAAAATTCTGCATGGAAACAGAGGAACTGAATGCAGAACTGTACTGTTTAATTTAGCATATCCAAATCGCTCAGAATGTATTATTATTTGTCTAAGTTTTAGACAAAGGTTGCTTTTTAAATTCATGCTGTAATTCCTATGAGATACAGATACCCATATCTGTAGGTTTTTCATTAGAAAACAACAGAATAACGGCAGCCACATAACTTGGTAGTTTCAACCTCTTTTTGATTTTTCCAGGGGTGGTACACAGCTCTATTTAGCAACTGTAAGCCTACTGACAACAAACTTGCTTTTCTTAGTCATGTTTTGTAAAGCTCTTTGAAGCAGTGCTCATACTATTAAAAACCACTTGTTTAGTTAGCTTTTTCCACAAGAATTTAAAAAACTAAGCCAGTTCATTTATTTCCTGAGCATCCTTTTTGGTAGTAAATATCCTACACAGATCAAATTCTGAACTGTAAAAGTCTACTGCAACTGTCATCAGTGTTTAGCGCACCATTCTGCTGTTACACAGATAATAACAGAATGCAACACTAGCTCTAAAATAAAAAAAAACCAAACACAAAAAACCCCACAAAACAAACACAACACCAAAACCACAAATCCACCAGTTCATCAATAAAATAACTAAAAACAGACAAAGAGCAAATCTACTGAATAAGTTGCTTTGTATAAACCTTTACATAAGACATTCTAAGTGCCAAGGTCTGCAGATTTGAAGGAAACATGTTAGGACTTCTGCATTTCCTCCAGGCTCACAGAGGCTCCTCCTGGGCACTTACCTGGGGCTCCATTGGCCTCTGCAGGGCAGGCTGAGCAGGTTCTGAGTTTCCATTGGAAAAGGACTCCGATCTTGAAGGCACTGGTGGCTCCAACACTTTGCCCATCTGCTTAGACTGTGCTTCAGGGGAGCCCTGATTAGTTTTTCTAAATCTCTCCTCCACCTAAGCCAAAAAAAATGGAAGTTAAGCCTGGAGTCAATAAAACCAATTACAGCAGAAATATGAAGGTGACTACCACTTTTCCTTCACCATAAAGAAACCAAATACATTTGAGGCTTGGCAAGATTTTTTTCCCCTACTGCTTTCACCAGCATTGCAAAACACAGAGTGAACTACACTGAAGCAGCAAGTATGCCAATATGGAAAATCCATGGTAGGAAGAGAGGATACAGCGGGCAGTAAGATGTGCAGTGATATAATGAAATATCATTATGGGGCTTCTTCCTGCTTAGACTAGTTACTATCCATCAGTATTTTCCTCACAAACAATAAAAAAGATGTATGAAACCAGAAATGACTTTACAGTATAAAAGTACATTTCCCACTGCTATCCCTTACTGTAGCTACCCACCTTACTCAACCAATGTTATTTGATTATCTGCTTTCCTGTGCTGGTCTCTTTGGCAGCGCAAGAAGAGACAGAATATGCTTCTCGACCTGGTAACACCAGAGGCTGTTCGGCTTTAGGTACGAAATTGTAGGACTGATCATTCTCTCCTTTATCAGATAGTTCCAACACAACCTCAGAGGCTGCAGAGAACAGCTCCAGCTTGTTTCTGGTTCTCAGGGAGGTAGAGAAGTGATCATACACTAACCTCAAGAGCTTCTCATGGGGAAGACTGTCAGAAAGTGCTCAGTCCTCAAAAGAGAATCAAGCAAGGTCCCCATGTAGAAATGTTGCCTCTTCCAAGGCCGCAGCATTGTGAACAAAGTGAGAGGTATGAAGGGCAAGAGATGAAGAGAGGTTCCAAGCAGGAAGGAAATATCCTCCCATTTCCTAAGATGGTCTGTTGCTGGAATCAGGGCAGTGTATGCGATTCTGCCAGGGGAGCTGCCGCTGAGGAACACTAAACTCCCAGCACTTTATCAAAATGTCAAAGATCAAACTGTCAGCTTGGGCTGGTTTCATTTGTTGAGATTCTGCTCACAAGATTTGCTTTAACCCTTGTGCCTGGAGCACAAAACCAGTATTGGGGTGGTTCCCTAATTGTTCCCTAGCAATAATGGTCTGGAGAGACTGGCTGTTCATATACCCATGTCAGAAGACAGAGGCAAGTCTCCAAGACTCCTTAGCTGGGCTGCTTTACAAACCAAGCCTGCCTCTGCTTTCCAAAATTTGAGGACAGTAACAGTTTGCCTATGGGAACAAGCAGACAAGCTTTTGCCAGGTCTACACAAAATATACCATGTCTCAGGAAATACAACAGTAATGGAAGCAAGCATCTTCACCACACAATCATTTTCACCACCACGTTTAACTTCACAGAGCCATCCTTTAAAGTTTAAAAAACAGGCCAGACTCCTTGTTATGAATAGAACAAGGAAAAGCCCCAAGTCTTTCTCTCTGAAAGAACAGACTTTAATGTCTCTAGCTGTAGATGATAGGAGGTTTCCTCCACAAAGCACACAAACTGCATGAGCCACATGTCCTTAAAACCAGGCAAGAAGTGGGAAGGAGATAGCCAATGCATCCCTGGATAGAAACAAGCCTTGTTCCAGTCATCTGAATGCCTGGACTAGAAAACAGCATTAAGCTTCATTTCTCGCTCTAATCTCACCCCTTGTTTGCCTGGGTGTGAGTGTTAAGTACTTTTCCTTATATTCTTATTGCCACTAGAATGGGAAGAAAACCTCCTAATCACCATTAGAATTTGCCAGAACGGGAAAGTTTGCCCACTTTGGCTTATCCTCCTGATAGTCAGCATCTCCATAGATGGAGATTTTTTTCTCGAGAGTAGTATACCTGAAAGTATGAGGCACAAAATACTCACTCTCCAACCCCAATGTCAAGAATGGCATTAGAGTTAATGCCTGTTTCTGCGATTAACTGGTGTTGCTCCCAGTGCCAGGAACAGAGATATCATGGCTATACCATGATGTGGTACTTCTACCACTCGTATACAGTGATCTCTGGGAAGATCTGACTACTAACACAATTTTTCTTTGCCTTCAACTTTACTCCTTCTAGCTAGAGCAATCACAAAAGAAAAAGACCATGACAGAAAAATAGCTCAGTCAGTGGTTCTGCTAAAGGATGTAACACTTTGAATCTTCAGGAGTTTCTCTCTTTTTCAACTCTGAAAGGAAAGTGGGAGACAAGGAAGAGAAACAGTTCTGCATCCCCCCCAAAGCCAGGCTTCAGGCCAGACAGGAGGAGTGCTGGACTGGCACTGTGCTTCCATTGAGGCAGGCCAGGAACAAGGACAGCAGGGCTGGTTCCGTGCCTGCACCACCACATACCGGACAAGTCTGAACTTCTTCCAGGAGAGAGAGACATATTTTAATCACCAAAATGAATGGAGGAGATAGCACAAACATGGTTTATGAAGAATTTGGACAATAACATCTACAAGAAAATGAGTTTGTGCTCACCAAGCCCAAACAGCAATACTTCAAAGGCAATGAAGCACTACTGGACGAAGGTGGACTGAAAGCTATTTTATCATGTTCAACAGCCCCAAAGGCTTTTTTGTTCTTGTTCCAAAATGTATTTACCTAGTTCCCACATGCTGGTGATGAATGCTGTGAAGAGCTTTGACCAGTATTGCCCAGTCTAGTGGTTTGTGGGCAGTATGGTGCTCAAGGGAAACATAAGATCACTGAAAGAGAGCCAAGTGTGCATCAAAGAGGCAATTACTTGCTTAGCAATGTTACCCATGGACCAGTGAAGACAGAGGACTGCTCTCTGAAACAAACAGCACTCTGATGATTTCAGATCAACTTGTGAGTGCCTGAAGTCCAAGAAGGCAGTACCAGAGAGTTTTGTAAGAGCAGGATGTGCTCTCAGAAGAGAATACTTAACACTTCAGAAATGAAACTAATGAAATTCAGGTTTGCGTTCATGAAAAGGATATTTCCAAGAGCACGGGCTAAAGCACCAAATGTGTACATAGGTGCTGTGTGCAAGCATCCCTCATAGGTTTCCTTCGTAGATTTGTGCTTTCCAATTGCTTCCCCATTTCCAATCGTCAGTACTTTCCAGAGATATAGATCATCAGCTGCACCAAAGCTTCCTATGAAACACATCTAGTGAAGCACAGATGAGATTAACTGCCTGATGTGATGCTTCCAAAATCTGGTCCCCTCAGTCTGCAGCCTTACAGAATTTCTTTCCACTCTTTATACATCAAAACTGAACTCCAGTGATTGCAGCAGAAGGACTCAGAAGTATCCCTTGGGTTTGGAAACCAGTGGCCAACTTTTTAAAATATCCTTCCCCTTATGAGTGACGCTCTGGCCTCAGACTGTACTATAGCACAATCACAGTCACGATGATGGCAGCAGGCAGAGGAGCAGGTAGCAGATTCCTGCCCCCAGGCAGGACTTACCTCACGCGCTCTTTCAGCAGGCTCATAGTGGGATTTTGGCTCAGGGGTATGATAGCTTTGTTTATTTCTTTCTTGCTGCTGCTGCTGCTGCTGCTGCTGCTGCTGTTGCTGCTGCTGCTGCCGCCTGTGATCATGCTGCAGCGACAGGAGGTAGGCTTGCTCCTGCTGCAACTGGCGCTGGAGTCGCTCCGCCTGTCGGTGTTCCTCCATCTCTCGCCATCTGTATTCCTTTGAGAGAATGTGTGAGTAATTCAAGACATGACATTGACTCTATGGTGGACATAGCCCTATCCATCCCATTAAAAATGCACCTTTCTGGTTGCTGTAGCTTTTTTTTGTTTTGTTTTGTTTATTTAATTGTTAAGGTGTAACCAAGAGCTAAGTTAGACCACTATGGCATGTGTCTCATGTTGGGAAAGTTGAGAGTGTACCACTAAGCTTGACATGTTGGAGAGTTATGTCAAAACTGATTTTTATTAAAGGAAAAAAAAAAAAAGTTATTTATACTAAATCCAGTGTAAAGTTCATAAAAAATTTATTTAGACCAACACTAGGCCATTGTATCCCGCGGTGGATTTACATATCATGTGTGCTTTTGATCTGCAACATAAGCACTCTAGTTCTTCACTGAATGCCAAGGTCTGTTCAGAAACTCAACCACCACACCAGAACTGTTCCACTTTAACATAAAGCCTCCTCTTACTTCCCAGAAAGCAGTGTGACCATACAGCACTTCTCATATGTGCCTGTCAGCCCACAAAGCCAGCATCAATGGCCTTTTAATCAAGCTCCTTTGTTGTTATACTGTCAGTGCAGCTGTGCCCAACTGAGGGACACATAGGACTGGCCAGATAAATGGATCCTATAGCTACTGAACAAAACAGATACAGTGCTTTACCAGTAACATGGCCTGCTCCTGGAGCAGCTGCTGCTGTAGAATTTCCAAGTGCCGCTGCTCCTCTTCTAGCTGTCGCCTGATATACTCCTGTCACATAGAAATTACCCAGCAATAAATTTATTCAAAAGGAATGCATCAGAACCCCCTGGGTGGAACACCACACGCTACTTCCCCAGTTCAGCTTTAACAAGAAATGCACTTCAGGATGGATTAGTGCCTCTGCAGAACAATTTAGGAAGCCCTGCCTCCTGAGCATTGGATTTTGGCCCCTTCCATTCTGAAATTTGGACTCCTGCAAATGTTGCCGGCACGGGCCAGAGCTCGTTTACGTATTTTGGAAGTGGTTTCAAGAAGCAGCAAAATGCACTTGAAGGTTTTGGAAAGTTAAAACACAGCAAGTCTGACTCAACACAGCCAACACAAAGTCACATGCAAGTTGTATTAAACATTAGTTTGTTGCACTGGTGCGATGAACTGTTAGCAACAGCTAGAGCCAGGCTTAGTGTAGGCAGAGCTGGAGCAAGCTCCCCCAGAGGGGCTCTGCCAAGTGCAGTTGGGACCTGCCCTGCTGTCTCCCCTGCCACCCTCACCAGAAGCTTCTCCTAAGCAGACGCTACCAGCCTTGCTGAATTATGCGATGGTTATGACACAAACAAACATCCACCAGGAAACAGATATTAGACCAAACTCGCTTGCTCTTGCGATCCAGCCATCTCTTCACCTGCAGCCTCAACAGGTCAAGAGGTTTGCCTGACCCCCTAGAAGAACTCAAACTCTGAAGCACCAAACCCAAGCTGGTAACATCCTATCATGCAATTAATGGAAGTATGTAACATGTGCATGCGCACACACACAAGCACACGCACACATTTACAGTGTATGCATAAAGAAACTGATGGATCAGTGATAGAGTGATGGGAGCTATAGAAAGTCTTGTGACAGATGAGATACACTGTACTGTTGTTACGCACATTGGCTGAGCCATAGTTTGGGTTAACAAAAATTCTAAGAGGGGGCATGTCTTTTCTTCTAAAAAAAACCCAAAAACCAAACCAAAACAGAGTGGTTCAGCTTGGCCACATCAATTAACCATTTGTCATTATTGGCACTGTGCGTAATTAGCATTTCAACAGTTTAAAAAGCAGCTGGGGGAATACTCGGTGTCTGCCCAAAAGCAAATTGCTGTGTTGTAATTAGAGATTTTCCATATACAT
>NW_010340512.1:0-17303 GCF_000700745.2 Antrostomus carolinensis
AACCCAAACCATTCTATGATTCTATGATGCTCTGGCAAGAGATCTGCAAAAGGATTACATTGCACTTATACTCTGTGCTGCTATGACTGGGCAGGCAAGCTTAAAATCATCGTTGTGAGATTTTAGTCTTGAGGCTTTACTGACTCTTATTGCAAGATGGGCAGCCTTAGGGATGGAAATCTAATTACACACATAACCTTGACAGTGGCAGTATGGACCTCCTCTGAGTGTCTTACTGTAACAAGTTCCTACCCCAGTCAACATCAATGACCCTGGTGGTGGCTGGACACTAAAAGCTGGACTGAAATCCCTACTTTATTTTTACCTAACAACCATTGTCTATCAGTAATAGTGAAGGTGACTTATTGTTTTGAGAAAACTGAACGTATAACAGGGTTTGCAAAAGGGTAGGCATTTAATGGGATTTTCTCCATATGTGCAAAGGAGAATTTCAGACATCTCTCCTAGGTGTGTAACTGTTACCTTTTGTTTGCATCCAGTTAGCTCTCAAAATCTGGCCTTTGGTAGCTGATTGCTTGAACTGAACTGTTGTTTGTAAGCAAGTAGAGAGGAAGAGAGAACCTGGATGAAGTCAGCGGCCTCTTAACACTCGAATATCACCCTTTTTAATTAGAATTTCCCCCACTTGAACATCCTGTTGGCTTTTAGGAGAATGAGAAGTTGAAATATGTCAGGAGTTGAGAGAAAAGCTTATTCTCAGCCTCTGTCTAAACATTCTAGGTCCTTCAGATTTCAGAGGCATCCTGAGACTCCCAGTGCCAAAAGCTTGAGTTTGGTTGAGATCTACTTAGCCAGAAACAAACACCCAAACCTTCGTTATTTTCACTGTCACCTCTTTCTAAGCAATATTCTTTCTGTAAAATTAAGCAGCTAACAATCTCTGCAAAATGAGCATTTGCTAATTTGATTTAGTGAAGGCAGGACTGCATGTCGATGATGTGCTCAGTCAAGTGCTTAAACCTGGGACCTTTAACACAGACTTTGATGATGGCTGTGATTGTTTAGCTAGAAAATGCCACCAAAACTGCAAGTAAAGCAGGCTGCTATACTGACTGTACCTTGCCACTAGAGAGAGACATTATCCCATGTAGTAAACTGAAAGGTTTCACTTGCGAATGTCCAGGGACCTCTCCTCAGAGCAAAGTAGCCTGTTCATCTGCAGCGGATGATACAATCGACTCACTGACTACACCTTGGAGACCTGTGGCCATGAGCACATCACATGCTGTGTGTACAAGGAGGCCATCCCAAAAAGTTGTGATGATGACATGAGGAAGGTGTTACATTTACATTTATATATTTTTCAATCAAATCAGTGCATCTGCGCTTAGTCAAGGGAAGAAGCAAGTTAACTGTTGTTCTTTGACGGGGCAGGGCAGATGCTAATCCAGCCCATGCAGCTCGTTTCTTGCAGCGTGACAATCGGGCAGACACGGACTTCTTGGGTTTTACAAACAGACCAAGAGCCAGATCTTATAAAATGTGTGCTAAACTGCACAAATCTATATATTTTTGAACATGTTGCAGAGCCTTCAGCAGCAGATGTCCTCTGTGGTGCTTGCTGTGAAATTAAGTAATGCCAGCCTTGTTTTGTCCAGATATGTTCTAATCCCTATTTGCTCTGGAGAGCTCCATACAGGTGTTACCTGCTGACTTTCAGGTGTAAGTGAGGTGGCTGGTGGCTGGCTGAGCGTGGTGTCTTTTGCATTTGCAGACCTGCTTTTCCCAGTTTTTCAGTGCTGATACAAGCCTTGTGTGACTATCAGATTTGTAACAGGAATGTGAGGGTGCTAAGGTGATCTTGGAGGCTGCACTGGTGTGTGAATGGTTAATGTGGGCTGCCCAGTCCTGAGACTAACAGGTGCTCACCTGATCAGAAAGGAGAACTGAGCAGACTAGAAACTTTCCTGAACTGATAATAGAAATGTCCATAAAACTAACACTACATTCAGGCTGATAAATGTGTGGTGCGGACTTGGATAATGCCTGGAGGTCAAAAGTTGCACTTCTATTTGTAAAGTCTGCCAAAACATTCAAGCTTCCAAGCACAGGAAAATCTAGTTAAAGTAACAGCAGTGGGAAATGTGGGAAGTCTGACTGTGCTAACAATGCGTCTGGATACAGACCCAGCTTGTCCTGTGAGTAAGCAGGTTAGTGCCTGATGTGTAAGCAGGGCTGGGTGTTTAACCTCGATGATTTTTTCTGCAGTCAGGTGCCAGCTTTGAGTCCCAGAAGGAATTTCTTGAGAGGGGAGTAAGCAATGCCTTGCCGTTTTCATCTTTCATAGACTACTGAGCAGGGATCTGCTATCAGGATCAAGTGGTTATTTCCTAAGTGATTGGTTTTCTTTTAATGCAAGCAACAGGCGACACTGCCATAGCAGGAGTTCTTGTGTGTGCTGTTTAAGTTTAGGAAGTCATATAGTTCTCCTTTTTGCTAACACATAAACACTAGATAACAAGCATTTGATTTATGACTTCTAACTAATTATCTTGCATTGGTTCTTTAACTCTGAGTTAGAATTCATATCAGTATCTTTGCACCTGCACTTACTGTCAATTTCTCAAAATAGAGACTCACATGTGAAAATCCCACTAAATTTCACAGGCTGCTTTGAAAAATCTCAGTAGTAGCACTTTAATGCTCTGAAGGTACAGATTCAGCTGTATGCAAACACGCACAGAGAAGTCTCAGCCACGGGTTTCCACCAGGGCTTAACTAGGTGCATGTTGAAAGTGAGCATTCATTTTTTGTCTTGCAAATTAGCAAGCACTCAGCTGAGGGGAGTCCTCAATCATTATGCAAATAATAAAAATGTAAAATCCCCTTTTCTCTTCCTTTTATATAACAGCACACCCTTTAGCACACCCTCGGAATTAATCAGTTTTAAGGATTGATTAATGTAAGGCACCGCAATCTGCTGTGACATTAAAACATTAAAATGAAACCTCTTAAAACCCCCTTTTTGAAAAGCTAACTGAACGTGGGCTGCAGGCAGGGGTATTTCCTGGCCAGCTGTGTTGATTCCGAGAAGCTTTTCTAGAATCTGGCACGACACTTTCTAGCATCTTACAACTGTTTCACACTTCTACTTTTACCACTTTTTCTGAATACTGGAAAATTACCTGTAAACGTGAATATTTAAATGAAAAAAAACATGTGTAGTACATATTCATGTATCACAGGATGGTGCAAACAGCACTTGAAAAGTCTGCAAATCAATAGAGTTTTGAGGTTATACACTGAGTGAAGAATACAGAATTATATACACACAACTACCATCTTGATGGCTGACATTAATCTTCTAAGATGAGAAAGCAATTTAAAAAAATGTAAAGGAAAATTCTTCCTTCAGTTTCCATGAAAAGAAAAACAAAAAAAAAAAGTGCAAGAGTCACAGAAAGGAGAATTGTTTTCTATTTCTCCTCAGCTTTCAAAAAAATGTACAAGGATAGGGCTTTCTGCTCCTCCTGTCTAACCAGCTGTCCCGCTCCAGGCCACCATGGCATATTGCCATTTGCATTTTGCAATATGGATCCATCACCCCACCCAATAATTCAGTAAATCCATACTGCTGTGCAGAGGGAATGGGAAGACGTTCAGGAACTTTCTGGAGGCTGGAACTTACTGTGAGGGGGCTTCACTTTTCTCCTTCTGAAAGAAATCTGCTGTGACAAGTTTGCAGCATTCTCTGTCTATCAGGAAATCTAAGTCTACCGTAGAAATCTCACTTCATTACAGTTGTGCAAAGGCACAACATAATTAACCTAACTTTGCAGAAAATGGTTTATGAAAGCTTTTCATTCACAATTATCATTTTGCCTAATGAAAAAAAAAAAAAAAGAAGTATTTTCGTGCTCTAACCCAAACACAAATGACCTCCTTTGGAAATTCAGAGACCCTTTTGTAGTGTGTCTAAAAGTTATTTAGATACAGAGGTGACATAGCGTTGAAAGGGTGGCTGTCTCTGCAACACAAGAATTCCTGAGCAGGAGAAGGGGCACACAACCAAGATGCCATTGCTTAGTGTCCCCAGGACAGTTTTCATCTGCATGCCAGGGTGGGGACTCTGGGAACCCGCCTGGCCAGTGCTGTGTGCTTACACACTCCTGCTGTGTATATATAGACTTAATAACTTTCCTTTGCTGCTGAGTACACACTTCACCTTTGAGGAACTCCGAAGGTAAGTATTTTCACTAGTTTGAAGATGGAGAATGTGAGATGGGAGAAAGCCAATGGCTTGTGTAAGGACGGAAGTCCTGACGAGCTCAGGACTGAGGCTCATAGTTCTGTGCTCACACCGTGCAACCACAGCTCTGTGCAACAATGACATGTTTCAGTTCGTTCCCATTTGTGGAGGAAAATGAGACCATTTAATAACTAAATAGGCCCCTTCCCTGGAATGGGAATGCATCCCGTTAAAACGAGTGTCATAAGAAATAAAGGTAGGCTAAGTTTGTACCTGTTATCTTTTTATTATTATTATTTTTCTCTGTTAATTGCTCTGTTTCAGAATTCACTTTCTAAAGGACTTTGTAATTGAACTGGCTGTTTATTAAAAGGAAACTTCTTCGGGTGGCTCAGCTTAGTTGTGTTCTCTCATTGGAGTGAAACAGGATGCTTGGCCCAAACCTCATTTCCTTCATTTCACCCTGTTCTATTACAAGCACTTTCCTGCATCCTGCAGTAACATATCGGTGACGCTGCATCTTTTCTAGCCCGGGGCATTGGAAGGGATGCATGACCACAGACATTTTCATTGCTCACCCTCCAGCCCATGGGGATGCCGGTGTCTTATAGTGGGTGATTCTTTAGAGCCACTTTTTTCCCTTTTTTCCCCCACTAGAGGGGGTTACATGTTCTAATTCAGAGCCTTACAACAGCCCAGAAGAAGATGGGAGCTGCCTCTTGGTCACCTATATTTTTTTTTAACTGATGATACGGTTAATTCATAAATACAATAATGAGCTGACAGTACTAGGACTTGAGGCCTTAATAACCATTACAAAAATCATTAATTATCGGGAAATTAGAGAGGTGTCTATTAAGCGCTTAAATTTGCTACCTTCTGTCCACAAACGCTTGCCTGAATCATAGCTAAACTTCCCACGCGTTGGTTATCAGCTATATCTTGTTTATTTCTGCATATATTACTCTTGCTAAATGATTAGATTTGTCACCCGTGACCCAGTATGCTGTTTGCAATTATTTCTTATATTAAATTAATCACTGCATATTTACTTTGAGAAATTATGTGGGATATATCGACGCACGCATGTGTGTTAGCCTACGTGAGCACGTGAACTTTCCCAATCGCCTTTACTCTTGTGTGGCAAATTAGAAATAACGGCATTCGAGCCAGCGGGGTGATGCTGACAGGGGAAACTAGCAAAGAGAGAGGTGGAAAATTGCTATTACAAACTTATCTTTCTTTCATATTTTAAGTATTTCTACTTATTTACTGAATCCTAAGGATACGGATCTCCATCAGTAGATAGGTGAACGCTTGTGGCTCTGTGTTTGAAGGCTGCTGCTGTTGGGCTGCACCTCGCTTTTTCCACCTCCCACGTCTTGTGGTTGCAGCTGGGTGGGGTGATCTGCCTCCAGATGGACTCTCAGCGTATCTTTGGCACTCTGTGTAGCAGTGATACTACCCAGATATCTGCTTTGCAGAATCAGATCCTTTGTGAATTACTTACTGGGTGAAAGTAATTCACCTGGCTTGGGACTTTTTCCCTGGGTAACATAAAGCCTCTCCTTTATACAACAATAATTAATTTGTAGTAGCTTGTTTTCAAGGAAAACTAAAGCTTATGAAACAGGACTTACAACAATTTGGGCTTCTGTGTTTTTGTTGGGTTTTTTTTTTTTTTGTTGGTTGGTTGTGGTTTTTTTGTTATAAAAAGCTTTCTATCTGTTTAGTTTCCATCTAATCTTTTAGATTTTTAATTCTTTTTAAATTTCTCTTCTGTATTGTGGGGTTTTTTTTCATTGCGATGTTTTCTCTGTCTTCTCTGAACATAATTTTTCCTCAGCAGAATTCACCAACAACTTCTAAGTCTGAGCTGAATTTACAGATCCATTGTGTTTGAGCAAGTTCAAAATGAGACAGAAATAGTCACTTTTAATCTGTTATATCTCTGAGGTGCTAATTACTTTGACACCTCTTATTTGCCAACCAGTTCAAACTGGCAACCTGAATGCTATGAGAAAGTCTTTTAATAATCTTTTAAGAAAATTTTATGGATTAATTTATTTCTGCAACAAGTAACTTGCTTCAGGAAGGGGATCACTGGGACCTAGACAGTTGTGATAATGTGGATTTCAAGTCATAAACACTTCAGCTTGAAAAGAAACCAGAATTATACCTATTAAGGCCCAAGGTTTAAACAACTTTGTAGGTTTTGTTACTTTTGTCTGTAAACATACAATGTTCTTCATCCACACACCAAAGTCGGACTGGAACCTCCAGGATGGATACAGACAAAGTCCGTCCTTGACTTTTTGATTCTGTTCTGTGCTTAACTAATAAAAATAATGAATTTGGGGACACTGGGGACACATCACCTCAGTGGATCACCTTCTCAACTACACCTTGTTGCAAAGCAGCCAGGCAGAGATGGAAGGAAAGTGATACAGCTGTGAAAGAAATGCCCTCGTACCTTGGTGGAGCGGGTATGTGCGTGAACCCTCACTGACACACAAATGAGCTGTGTATTTTGAAGTATTAGAATGTTTTGTCTTCTGGGTTGCCTGGAGCTCTTCCAAGTGCAACTAACAAAGGCTTAAAGAAAGGGTTCAAAACATCATGGGGTGTGTGGGGGGGAAATCTTTGCTGAAGAGTAGAATGGTTTTTTGGTCTGCTGCCAGGTACCCAGGGGAAGGTGCCTGGAGCTCGTGCGGTGGCAGCAAGCCCAGGGCAGGTATCTGGCCACCTGCACTGATGTCAGGCAGCCACCGCTTCTCAAGCTACAGGGGGAGGATGAGCAGGGTGTGCCAGAGCAACAGGTTTGGGAAAGAGGAAGGGGGGCATCCCTCCTGGGAAATGCTTTTGTGTGTGCCAGATGAGACTTTCTCTTAGGCTTTTTCTTGGTTGCCCACTTGCCTGCCTCCTCTTTCCTCCTAACCAAAAACATGGTTCATCACAAATGAAACATTGGTCCAGTTAGATATTCGTAAACTTTATGAATTATAGACAGACAGACAGAAAGATCTACTGAGTAGAAATTATTTTCTCTCTTTATATAAACAGAAGAACCTCTAGTCGTGAACTGGCTTGCCTTCAGAAATAAAACCAATGGACAGTCATACCAGAAGAACCCTGATAGCTGTAGAGCTGTACCTGGGCTTACTATTCAACTCAAATAGTCATATCAAATTCTGTAAGAGTTTCCTTTCTCTTTTGGACTGAACAGAGGCTCCTATGGGCAGTTCTGATAATAGGTTTCATTGTACAAAATGAAATATGCAGTGTCTGCTCACACATAGAAACACAGAGTTTCATGGAAAATTATTTTACCAGTACCTGAACATTAAAGCCCCTTAGCTGTTCGTATATAGACAATGTCCATTTCAGCTGTTTTTGTCAAAAAGAGTACAGTTTGCAAAGCAAAATATCATGTGGTTATGTGTATACTTACTTACTGTATAACCCTGAAACTTATGAACCTTTCATTAAAAAAACAAATCCCAAACCAAATAGCTATACTTTAACCCTCAGTCTGCAATATCAGGATTTGGCCTATGGGTTCAGTTTATAGTGGGTACAATTTATCTGTCACTGGAAGACACTGTCCACTGTCTAGAAGCCTCCCAGTTGTCCAGCATGTGGAATGAGTTATTAGATGCAGAAGGCTGTGGAAACTCCAGCTGTCACCCTGCTAGGTAACCCCAACACTAGCTGTGGAAATACAGCTCTTAAAAACACCCACAGCACCTTCTCTGGAGAGCTGCTCCCCTTTTAGGATTAAAACCACCAGTGGCTAGCAGCATACCTGAGGAAGGCTCAGTTAGCACCTCTGAGCTGTTCTGTCTGTGCAAAGGCACATCCCATTGAACACAGCTGCCAAGATGATAATAGCTTTCAGTCAGTGACATCTTTCATGAATGCTACAGGTTAAGAGCAGCCTATTTTTTTTATCTGCTACCCTTCCCTCCCCCAGCTGTCAGAAGTTGGTTATAAACAATTGGCACTTGTACAACATGTCTTCTAACCAGCCAAGGATCTTTAAAATAGCTTCACCTGGTTCTGTTCTGGGAGAGAGGGATTTTGAAGCTGGAGGAGCTGACATGCCTCATCCCAGTGACAGAGATGCAGCTGGAACTGGGCATGAATCCTGCTGGTTACTTTCTTACGCTGGGTTTTCCTCTGTGCTTACCTTAAGCATTTTTTTCTCCTCCCATTTCTGCCTGACATCCTTTACTAGAAGTTTGCTAATCTCAGGATTATGCAAGGGAGCATATTTTCAGTCATAGGATGCTCACATGCTTTGTGGACCAGGGTGAACTTGAGCTCTCTATTGCACACTTGTTGCCTGATAAGCACGCAGGCACACACACATACACAAGCAGCGGCTGGGCACAGATCATCAGGGAATTGATTAGGCCAAGAGGAGTGAAGATGTGAGCTTGTGAATTACAGTAACAAGCAGGACCACACTTACCACTTCTGTTGAATAAATCTGTCTTAAAAAAAAAATATGTTTTTTCTCTTGCTACAAAAATAATATTCATCTATGTGCATTCTTCTCTGATGAGCTGTGTCACCACAGAAATAGTCATCCTGCCACTTATCAGTAAACTGGATTTTAGGAAAACAGCAGGTGAAGAAGGTAAACAGGTTGCAGAGGAAGGTAACACGAGACTAGGATGGTGATTAGTCTTCAATGTCATTCCAACTATCCAGCAACTAAATAGACTGTAACTCTGAAGAAAGGAAGCTGAAATAGGAAAAGATGGCTTTTCCCGCTCCTGAGTGTTTCAAGAGATGCTAACCCTTCCTAAATAAAACAGCTGCTTTTACTGCTATAAACTAAATACTAATTATTTAATTATCCTGAAACTGGTGAGCTTTTTCAAAGCCCCAAAAGGCTGGGAGCAGCCTAACTACCATCAGCTCGCTACTTCATGACTGATACTGTTTAGGGCTCCTGTGAACCTTCCTTTGTGCCCCTTCCTCTTGTCCCAGGCCCGTTGTTGATGCTTTTTTCCTCCATTAAAATTCAGGCTCTGCATCCTTATGGCTACTAGTTATCTCACAGTCACTTTTGTCTTTGGAAACCTCCCTACCTGAAAAGGAAATTGAATTAATCAGCTGCATGAAGGTCTTTATTATTAAAGTATCAGTATGAATCTAGGAAAGAGAAAATAATACTCCAGATATAAACAGCTGGTGTCTGGGTGAGAAGGACTTCAGGAATATTATATCTGGAGAGTCCTTGCTGTGAACTCTTGGATTTGCTTTTTGTCTGCAAGCCTGGCTTCTAATCCCTGCTCTGGGTTTACAAATACCAGACCTGCTTCTGACCTGGAGGATGAATACAATAGAGTTCTATTGTAGGGGTTTTTTCCTGAACAAAAGTCCATACTAGTGGCCTTCTGTTTTTTTAAAAACTTTTTAGTTTAAGTCAGTTATAAGATAACCCCCCCCCAAAAAAAACAACCTAACTAATTCAGAATCCCCTAACTGGTCTGACAAGAGTTCTGTAGGAGCTTCTTTTATATGCCTAATACATCCACTTCTGCAATTCCTAGAAAGCCACTTGACTTTTTGTTTCTATCCTGATTTAATCCTTATAGCCTGCCTTCTGTCCTTCTTTCCTGCTTTGACTCTTCTGCACAGTGACCTCAAACTGGTGCCAGTGGGTGGGTAAACCTTGGGTTTCCCTGCCCAGGAGCTCTCTTCTTATTCCAGCAAATGCTGGGACAGTCCCATGCTCAGCCATACTTCAGGCCCTGGGTTTTTCACCTACAGCACAAGGTCACACACAATCAGGTGCTTCAATTACATGATCAGAAGAGAAAATAAGCCCATTTAAAACAATCAAACCCAAAAGGTATGTTTTTTACCAGTGAAAATTTAAAGTTTATCAATAACAATTCTTCACATAAATATTTTCTGAAATAGACCACTGGTTTATTCATTTCTCTACTTCATTTTGTCTAGAGGGAAGTAGTTCTTTGGGAATTAAAAAAGACTTTCCTGAAGGACCTTCATTTTTTGGCAAAAGATTTGCCATCAAGTCTTATGTGTCAGAATGACTAAGACTGAATAGATGGTGGGACACATGTTCTCCTCGAAAGCTTTTATGCACTGTGATGTGAACTGGGGAAGCTGGATCACCAGTCATATGGTATATGTTTAAAAATATTGTTGAAATGAAACTCTTAAAAAATAGTATAAAAAAGAGTAGCATAAGAGGTTTTCTGTGACTGCATGCACGCATATTTTCTTTGTTTTGTTTTGGGTTTGGCTTTGTTTTTGTTTTTTTTCCTGGTGACTGAAACAGAACTCGCAGAGAAGCCATTTAGGGACACACGTTAGTGCCATTGACTTTCAGTCAGATAGCAGGTATGTAATTGCTTTTGAATAGTTGCATCAGTTACGTGACAATTTAGGATCAATGCATTTAACACGTGCACGAAAAGTTTTGCTCTTCTGCAGAGAGAGGGCTTTGGCTTTTCTGGATGCTGAAATCAGCATGTTGAAATGTTTTAGAAATATCTGTGCCTTTGACTTGATTAGCTGCAATCTGATTCTCACTGAGCCTCAGCATATGAAACCTCTAAAAGATTTAGCTTTGTGTGTTTATATATTTTTGTTACTTTATGTTGCTGGTATCTGGCACTTCCTATAGCTAGATGATATTTGCATACTGTACATAATTATTGTTTATGTAATATTATGTTACATTTCTGACTTAAATGGAATGTTATATAAAGCTGTAAAGTTCCACAGAACAGCTCTGCAGTGTAAAATACCATGATGTAAATTATGGTGTACTTATTATGTGTTTCTTACATTGTGGACTATTTTTTTTTTCTACCACAGAAGCATATGAAAATAGTAAGAAAGTAATGTGTTTGGGTTTTGTTTTGGTTTTTTTTTTCCCCCCTCATGCTATTATTTATAATTTCTAATGCCGTATCTTACACCCTGTTTCACAACAAGAGTCTCATGCTCTTGGTTAGCTGTTAAGGAAGTCTGACCGATTTGATCACAAATGAGGACAGTTCTGATTAGATACAGTAAGAAAATAAAAGGCAAAACCCAGTCTCCTCTCCTGGATGCAACCTGACTGCCAGAGTAGTTCCCACAGTACTACACAGATAGCTGGGTTCATTTTGGAGCATCCAGCTGTGAGGTGACACACTTAATGCACCAGTGATCTGATCCAGTATAGAAAATCTTTGGGGCCTGATTCTCCAGTGCCTCTCACCTTGTGCAGTCGTTTGTAGTGAACAGCCTGAATGCCTACATGCTGTAAAAGCAGAATATAAAATAGTTTGTATTGCTTATCCTTCACTGCATACCTGTAACCACACGAGCAGGTGGATGAGTTAAAACGGGCTTTGTGTTCCTAAGGGAATTTTATTTGTATAGAATTATAAGACTTTTTGTTTTCTTTAAAAGGTAAAATATAAAAATATACGAGCCTTTTAGACAGTGATCTTTTAAGTGATACTTCCAGAGCAACAGAACATGCACATACTTTAAAAATGTGCAGGTCTAATAGTCAAAACACAGACGAGGACAAGTGCTAAACCTGAGCCGTTCTTTAGAAATTCAGATGTCGTTAGTTGGTTTAAAGTGTTGTTTCCCCAACCTAGCAATCATTTCAGAAAAGGAATTCCAATGCCAATTTTAAATCGATGATTGCCCTGTTACCACTACAAGCGACATCTCATTGCATTGCAACCTCTTCTCCTCTTTGTTTTTATGATAGTAATTTAGTGATATTAGGAGCTTTGTTACTCCATGAAAGATGGTAGTGCAAGAAAACAGCTTTACATGAAAAATATTGTAGGAAAAACTGCATATGCTCTATGATTTTTCAAACAAAGATCACAAATTAACAGAACAAACTTTCTTGTAAGGAACAGTATCTTTGGCTGGGGGTTTGACTACTTAATTTTTATTTGTTTTTGGTTTTTTTAAAATGTTTGTTTGCTTTTCTTGAGGGTACTATTTACTGTGTACATGCTGAATGATAAGCCTACAGCAACCGTGCTAAATTTTAAACAGGGTCACACAATTTTTTCAGATTCATTTTAATACTAATTACTGTATCTAAATATATTAAAAAATACTCTATCTTGTGGCACAAAGGTTGATTATATTCAAAATTAGAGGCTTTTGGCAATGACAGGAAGTTGAGTCATTTTTTCTGTCCTTTTACAGCATTTTTTTCTTTTGTTTTCATTTAAGGAGCACTGTAGAGATACTAATCTTAATAAAACAGTATATACAAATCCCTGTTCCTGTGCTACTGATAAGACACTAAGTGCTTGGCCTGCTAAAACTTACTCGCAGGAACTGGCCTCTATTTTCAGAAGTCACAGATGACTCTGATTACCTCCCTTTTTTTAGTCAATCACTAGTTTAAGAAAATGAGGCTAGATTTTAAAAATGAAACACACCTGCTCTGGGAAAACTCAGTGCCACCTGAGGCACTACAATTTCCTCAACTCATAGAGCACCCAAAACTCTGACTCACTTTGAAATCTGACGTTGCAGTCCTTGCTTTAATTTCATGCTGCGCTGTGTTGATGTACCTGGATTACCTGGGGGTCTGGATGTACCACACTTGCACTGCCCTAATGGCCTGCCCTGACTAATTAGTTCTAAGTGACCCCCACTGAGCCATGCAAGACTCATTCCTAGTGGTCTCCATATATAAGTGAGCATCACCACATGGTTTCTCATCCTGCAAGTGCTTCTTCCACCTCCAGTGGAGGCTCCATGGAAAACACTATTAATTAAGCTGGTAGTGGGGTCAACAGCCAAGAAAGAAAGGGGACAGGCAGAATATATGCATGAGACTGCTAGCTGTGATCCTTGACCAGTTCTCTGGCTTTTGGTAGGGATGTAAGTGAAGCTAGGGCTTGGGGATCTCTCTGCCTTAGGCTACAATATTTCCTCTCCCTCTGTGTCATGGCATACAAACTATGGTCTTGCGATGTTGTCACTTGATTAGTTGTTTTGGTATCAAGAAAGGTATGTTCTTCTGTCAGGGTATATTTGCGGGAGGTATAGGATGTTTTCACGGCCTTTGTAGCTCCATGGAGTCATGGGTAGGCGGAAAAATTGGATTTGAAAATGGAATATATGAGAATACAAATATTTATTCATCTGCTGGAATTTATTGGAAATTTTAGATAACGTTCAGTGTAGACTACGGCTGAAATTAAAAAGAAATCTGTAACTTTGCAATTAGATTTCTTAGGAAAGAAGCGAATCTAAATGAAGTGTCTTGGGGTTTAGGTCCTCCTCCTTTTTCTTGGGGAAGGGTTGATGAGTGGGCATCAGATGAGAGCTTGTTGCAACACAGAGATAATCTGCCCTAAATTGTAGCTTTGTAATCCCTGTACTGGGCCCACTTAACTGCTTGACATGTGAAAATATTGTGTTAATGAAGTTCCAGCCTGCTTCTTAAATCCATCCTTGTGACTGTCTTTATTCATCTGTGCGTCCTGATAGATTATGTTTATTTTTATATATGTGAGTAATCCCACTGAAATCTAAGAGTTACTAATGGTAGCATGATAGATGAGTGTTGCTTGGGCCTTCAATCTATTATTGAAACTGAAAGCTGTTTACAAATTCTTGTAATATTTAATGTTTGCTCAGCATGGACAACTAAAAGCAAGTATTGTAAATTTCTCAGCTGGCTTCATTTTCTTTTTATCGTTCTGTCTGCCTGCAATAGTTTAAATTACAGGAGATCTAATCAACATTTAATTTAATCAGCATCTTCTGCTTCTTTCAGATTTTGTACCCACCTTCTGCTAAAAATAAATATATTCCTTATTTAGTTAATAGGACCTAAATATAGGATCCCAACTGCATTTAAGACCCTCAGTTACTCTGCTGAAACATGATTCTATCATTTAGTTTGAGGAACAAGCAAGAAACTGGATAGGGAGCCCTACTGAGGGACACAACAGCAGCATGCTTTATGTTCCCTAGGAAGTTATTTGGATGTCATTTTGGAATAACGTAGCTAGGATTGCCTCTTGCCTCTGAGGGAAAGGAGACAGGACCTGCATAGAAGCAGATTGCTTCAATTTAAGTAACAGAGGCTTTTCCTGCTAACAGAAATCAGTGCAAGTATCACCCTGATTTTATTATGGAGAAGCAGATAAGCCATGCTGAATGTAAAAGATGAGAGCGATACTCGGACTGATTAGGACCACATAAGGATGTTCTTGTGCTGATGCACTCTGATACGAAAACAGATGTTTGTAAGCTCCTAAGTGGTTTCTTCATTTTGATATGGCTCTGAGGTTATCACAGTACCTCAATAATTGGATTAGTTTGGCACAAAGATAATGTTGTTTTATAGGACTTGGGCTTTGTTCCTCAGTGCTGTAATTTATACCTCGGAAAGGTGGTAATAAACCATTTCCATATGAGAAAGGTAGCATTTTACACCAGCTTTTGGGAAAATGAGCGCGCCAAGACTCGGTGTACTAGAAAACTGGAGCTATATGAATTTTCTAGGAGGATGAGGTGAGAAGGTGCACGCAGTAGCCTGTGAAGAGTAGTAGTGAAGGGATGAAGCCAGGGAGAACTGAAGACAGGTCAGTTCTGTGCAAGCAGAGAGATCTACCTGGATGTTTTTTCCTTATGGAATCATGGCTAAAAATGTAATTGTTGAAGTTGTAGGCATAGGGGCGGGGTTGATTTAGTGCAAGGTGACCTGTGTATAAACCACCTTCACTAAGTACACACAAAATGCTTTCTAGGTACACGCTGCTCACTGTAAAGATGGGTGATCATGATCACTTTCAATTAAACACTGCCGTCTTCCATGAACTCAGCTAGAACAGAACCTCAACCAGACTCAAGATACCCTTCCCTGGTGTTGGGAAAGTGAAAGTCAGCCAGAGCTTTGCAAATTTCAAATTTAAAATAGGTAGCAAACTTTGCACAGCAGCCTACCTTTCATCAGTTAAGTTGCGCTGAAAATTTTCTTTTGTGCTTTCTTTAGTTATTTAGAGTGGAAGAGTGGCTGGAAGCTGTGCTCCCAGCTGTGTCCAGCCCGTGTGTACTAACATTCAACATCCTGTGCTCTCAAATATGCAGAGCTAAACAAGGAGATGTCTTTAGGTTCTACTGAAAAGCATTCGGTTGACTGAAAACGTTGAAATGAGTCAATGCAGAAATGGTAACATCCTTTCTTTTTTTAAAAAAAGCAGAATGAATCCTCAGCTATACATAGTAAAAATTAATTATTATTGGCATTCACAGTTATTCTTTTAAAAAGTGTTTGGAAATAGGATGATAGGGTCCTTGAGGGATGAAATGTCCTCATTATTTAAGAAAAACTCAAATGCAGCTCGTACCAGTCCAATGGGGCTTTTTTTCTTTTAATTCCTTTTCCACTGAACACCTTAATCCTATTGTAGACGTAGAAAAATACAGCTCCTGTGGAGAGCATAATACAATCTCACACCATTGTGCTTTTGATCTTAAACAAAATGCACCCGTATTTGGCTTCTTCTCTTTGCTCCAGATTAGTTTTGGACCCAACCACCCTAATTCATTTCTTGTGTTGAACTGCAAAGAACTTCAGCTGGGTTGTAAGGAGGAGTTGGCATAAAGCAAGAAGTGAAGGGGGGGTGGGGGGGCAGTGCTTATGAAAACAAAAATGGGTGGGAATTGTATCAGCAGAGAAGAGCTCTGAAGTATGTGGGGAGGACACATACATACCCCTGCCAGCCCAACCCTGAGAAGTCTGGCTGTAGGTCCCTTAGGCTTGAGATTACCTGAGAGAGAGCAGAGCTACATGCCCAACATATTTCACCATCCAGGCTGGTGCTGGAGGTTGCCAGCCATCAGAAGTGAGCTTTGTGTGAGCAGGTGGGGACTGAGGACTTGTGACTCTGGTGACCAGTATGAGAACTTGTGCAGAATTTGGTGGTTGGAGCAGCGTAGGGTGAAACTCTGCGTGTGGGCACCTTTTTCAAATGTCTGCATTTGGTCCAGATGAGGCAAGTTTGGGTGGTTTGTTTTGGGTGTTTTTGTTGAGTTGTTTTTTGGGTTTTGGGGTTGGTTTTTTTTTTATACAGCTGGGCTGTGGGCCACTACCCATCTGTCCTGCTTGGCTTACTGCAGCCAGGCAGCCAATAGGTCCTGAAAGCCACGTTGGCTCCCTAGCACCTCAAGCCCATGCAAGGTCAGAAACGCTGCTGCAGAGCTCAGGAGTCCCACTCCCCTCCCAGTGTGGTTTTCCTCTGGTAAGAGGAGTTACTGGGCTGGCTGGGAGGGCTGACACTCACATCTAAGGCAGTGCCGGCCAGCCCTGTGCCAGGCAGTGGTGTGTTAGATCTGCGCAGCTCCCATCCCACCCACAGGACTCCCGTGGGAGTTCCTGACACAGAGGTAGGGAGGAAGCCAAGAAAGAAACATTCCTCCCTCTCTCTTTTTTTTGTTGATTTTATTTTCCCTTTCCCATCAGGGTTACCACCCTCTCTCCCCACTCCTACGGAGAGGTCCGAAGTCTCACTGAGTCAGCAGTTGTGAATATTATCTGTCCTGTTAATGGTTTGCATCTTTTTGCATCAAAGGG
Organism: Antrostomus carolinensis; assembly: GCF_000700745.2. NCBI lineage: Eukaryota > Metazoa > Chordata > Aves > Caprimulgiformes > Caprimulgidae > Antrostomus > Antrostomus carolinensis. The sequence continues at coordinate 16,815 of NW_010340512.1, forward strand.
TAAAATCACTTAGGGACACACACAGACATGCTGAAAAGATCATATACAATAACACATCCAAGCAGGGGAAAGAAAAAAAAAGAAAAAAGGAAAAAAAAAAGGTTGTAATGCTCATGAATTCCAGATGATGACTTTTTAAATCCCTGAGAAGGCAGCGAAATTGTTTGATTGTTCTTGTTAATTATTGGACTTGTCCCAGTATCAAATATTTGTAGAAGATAAGACTTCCCTCGTGGAGATGAATAATAACCCAACTTGCTCTTCTTTGCACAGTTTGGCTCAGGGTGAGTAGCAGCTCTGGCGTTTCCCACTCTCAGGCTCAAGCCCCGTCTCTCCGGTTGCGCACGTGTAGAAAACGCTCAATTAAAAACAACAGACCCCGTCAGTTAACGAGAGAGGCAGAGCGAGAGGAGACACCTCTCCCTGCCACCGCCTGACCGTACCGGCAGCGGAGGCGGCTTCCCCTGCCCACCCCATCCCACCCCGCCC
>NW_010340513.1:0-16806 GCF_000700745.2 Antrostomus carolinensis
GAGGGGCCCCGGGGGGTGCTGAGGCCCGTCAGGTGCTGGGGGGCCCCCGTGCTCCCCCGGGCCCGGAACACCTCTGTCGGGTGGTCTGTGCAAGGTGCTTGTGCATCAGCCTCGCCGAGGCCAGCCGGCCCCGGGAATGCGGGCTGAAAGATGAGGGCTTGTAATCACACTGCGTAAAGCAGCAGTGAATGCTCTAAAATACATCATGATAGATGCACTTTTTTAGAATAGGAATGGAGGGTTGTGATTCTTCTTATTTTCTCCTGAATAAATGTTATATATCTTACTTACAGCATGATAGAAACATTATTCTGCTCTGGCTGCAAAACGACACTTGGCAACATCTATAGATGCACCCCAAAGCATCTCGACTACAAGAGGGATTTGTTCTGTTTCAGTGTTGACTCGATTGAAAGGTAAAGACAGAACATGTATTGGTAACCCTGACAGCTAAACTTCCCCCACCGGGTGTCTGATAGAGGGATGCTCCTGTTAATATTCGTGGCATGTCTAAAGGTAGCTGTTTCTGCTGCTTTGCTCTGGAGCAGTTTTGGGTATTACTCTCACTGCCGTAAGTGTGAGAAGCATCGTCTGAGTAATGTTAGAAAATCCTAGAAAAAAGAAAAATACCAGGGTCAACTTTTGTATAAGAAATTACATATCACCCAGTGAAATAACACAAGGTGCTCAACACAGTAGGGTTCCTTCTCATTTCATTAGAAGAGACTACATATGTGCCCTGATTTAGTCACCATGAAATGAGCCTGTTAGAGGTAAACATTGTCAGCAGAGAACATGGGCAGAGGGGCTTAAGCAGAACTGGAGGTAAGGTCTGACTCGTACTGGTCAAGGCTGCTTTTTCCTTGCTAAGGCAGGCAAAAGCAAATCTTAAAACTGAGTATGGGCTTGAGGCTCTCATTTGACTGCCCTACAGTCAAAAACTGTCTGAAAAAATGAAGGTGGGCTATTGTATTGGTTTTAATTGGTTTACAGCAATTAAAAGTGGTCTTAAAATGTTCCTCAATAACTATATCCTGAGTGAAGTCTCCAGAGTGCTTTTATCCAAGCATTACCATAGGAAAAAACAGTGATAAGTTACCTTTATTTCTATTTGGGCTAGTTTTAATGTTTCTGCTTTGTGTTAAGTTCCTGTTTGTTTTGCTGTGTCTATGTTCATCTTCCTACTCTGACCAGTTGGGGTTTTTTGCCTCTTTCCACATCTATTATACTTTGCTTTTTCCATGTCAGTAAAATTCTCTGAGACACTAACATGGTGACAAAATGGCATTTTCTTGTGCAGTAATGATGATGGCTTGTTCTCCCAGCTAGTGCTATGCTGTTCAAAACATCTGCCTAATTTTTCACCGTATCCTGTAGCACCAGATTTCCTGACTGTCTCTTGGAGTTCTAACTTTCATAAAGCATTCTCATTCCACCATACAGTTTGTTTAGAAGATTACCATATATAGATATATTTTTGTTGTTGTCACTGAAATCCTGCTTCCACTTTGCTAGTGTATTAATAATAATCTCATAATCATTGAGAACAATGGATGAGTCCTACATCTGCTTTTTTGACTTCAGAGTGAAAAGTGCATGATCTAAACTGTAGTGTGTAGTTATATTCTAGGATCCTCAGAAAAGCAAGCTCTTACTGATGAGGAACCTTTAACTCTTGAAAGTCGAGCTGTCTTGGAGGAGGTGCTACAAAGGGTAAGATTTAACCATATCTAATTCTTTGTTTAAATCACCTCTATGAAATCTTAATATCCTTAGATAGTTTCTACAAACCAGCTTATTTCATCTGGATCAGTTGTTTGAGTTTTAACCTATGCTGTAGTACTTCATGCTATCGATATCTAGTGTTATGCAAGATTTACAGCAACTTTTCTTTCAATTTTGATGGTAATTAGTATTTTCTGTTTATCAAGCAAAGCATTAGATTCCTATTTATGTCTGCCAGTAATTAAAAATCTCATTTCTAATTAGTTCTGATTCACTTCTCTGGATTTTCACTTAACTTTGTTTTAGTCATGTCTCTTCTGTCTTTCATTTAAACTGACTTAATGCTCTTGCTGTAACTTTGTATTGGAATACTACAAATAAAGTTGATATTTTGCTCTACTGAAAACTTCTGATTGCAGGTAGGGGGAGTTGGGAACAAATAGCATAATGAAGTAAGCTCTGACAGCTGATGGTTGTCCAGCAAAAGCTGAATGTGTGGATCTGACACTTACCAAGCTTGGAGATGGTTACAGATTTGAGGAAGTATGAAGAGTTAATGTTGGATTTGAGTGAGCTTTCAAACTATGAAAGTAGCTGGAATAGAATCAAATAGGATTAGTGATGCAGGATCCAATTTGAGCACATACCAACATCTACACTTGCTCTGTGTGTCCTCAGGTTCTGTTTATAACCAAGTATTCCTGCACTGTTTACTCTACAGGCAGAGACTGTCTTAAAGGCTCTAGAGACCAGACTGACTGCTGTTGAATCGAGTATAGCTTCTCTTCACAATAAAGCCTAAAAGAAGTTACATGCAGGCAGTTTAACTGCAGGATAACGATGTATATGAAACTTGTCCTTGTAATCCTCTGGAACCTGTGGGAACATTGAAAAAGCTGTGCAAAGAGCTGAAAGACATTGGTGGCTCATGCTGCAGCAGAACAATGCTGACTGAGTCTTCACTCTAGACAAGGAGTTCCTCCCTTTTCTGTTAAAAGGGTACCCAAGAAAGAAATATATTTTTTATTCAAGTTTCTGTAGTTTTTTGGTTCATATGTAAATACTTATTTAAATTTTATCTCTGAAAGCAAAGCATTTATCTCCTGACTTCCCTGCTTTTCAGTATCTACTGCACTAAGTGTACTTCTCCTTCATAAACCAATAAAAAAATTCCTGTGATGTTTCAAGGAACAACATATGTCATTTTTCTTGTTTCCACAGCCTTTGCTTGACCTGTGCTCGGGAATGGCACATTAATTATATGGGGTGGTTTTGTTGTGTTGGGTTTTTTTGGTGGTGTTTTTTTTCTCTGCAAGCTCAAGGCTAAATTGTAATGTAAAAAGAAGGTTTTAAAAGTGTTAGATAAAATGGCTTTCCATGCAGTATTGAAGGTCATATGTTTTGCAGCTTCAAGGAGAGGAAAATAAACAAGTCTAGTAGCAGCACATCTTTAAGAAAATCTTGGTGTATATTTGAGCAGTGAATTCAAAATGCTAATTGGAAACAATTGTCAGTATTTTGTTGTTGTAATGCAGATATTTCAGTTATCTGTCTTTGGTCTTCTATGTAGTTCACTGTCAGGGTTTCTTATACAGTGAGAGTGTTCAAATTAATTTTTTTTCCCAATACACCAAAAGCAAGCAGTTTTAGTCTAAAGGAAGAATAATTTTGAAAATGTTTGTTTTTTTTTACCTGGCACTACTTAATTTTACCACTGCAAGTTTTTAAGTTTTCTCTGAAAACCTAGAATTGATTTCCCACTGTTTGCCCAGATTGGTAGGCACTATTTCTCTTATAAACGCTTCTCCCTCCACCTTTTTCAATTTACTGCTTTGTTTTGAAGAAGTACTGAAGTTTAGACTGTAGTGATGGGTCTTGTATTAATTCATGTTCAGGTAACTAAAACATTCTGTAACTCGCATCCTGCCAAAGAATTGTTATAAGCACTAATCTTTCCAATCAAATTACTCCAATATAACTTTTAAGGCAGTTTCTTCTCTAACAAGTTTTTGAATGCTGGGAAGTGACTATAATAGATTTCATCCTGGTTGTCCTGGAGAACCATGAACCTTTATTTGGAGATTATATTTTCATTATATACACAGTATGTTTTTCTTGGGAATGTTAAGTTTATGGTTTGATAGGCCAGCCTATTGAGACATAATGCTTTTTCCAGATATATGTATTTTTTTTAACATGTGGATTTCCTTTTCTGTAAGGACAATTAGGGGAGCAGGGACACAAGCCTCTAAGGATCACTGTAGATTTTTTTTTGTTAGAGACGAATGTATGTTTAGTTTTTGTAATCAATGATTGAGACAAGACAGCACAATCTTTTACATCTATATTCTAATAAAGTGGCAGCAAAACACAAAGGTGCAAAGAGAAGCTTGGGTGTTTTTCTGATGCTTCCCTATCCAAATTACTGGTGAGTTAGAGATGGGAGATTGAACAACCTAATGTTTATCAACCTTGAGGTAGTTTCCAAGTGGGTTCTTGTATTTGTTATAATATGAAATAACCATTTTAGATCTACCCGTGACAGAAAGAACCATCTTTCCTGGCCTTGGGCAGCACCTGGAGCTTTAAACATGTTCCTCCATTAACCATGGAGGGCAGCTAACTGTGGTTCAGAGTGAGTTCCTTAAATAGACTGACCAGCTGAGTCCCTTCTGAGACTTGTTTAGGTAGATACGAGTCCAGAGGAGGCCATGAGGATGATCCGGGGGCTGGAGCACCTCTCCTGTGAGGACAGGCTGAGAGAGTTGGGGCTGTTCAGCCTGGAAAAGAGAAGGCTCCGGGGAGATCTTATAGCGGCCTTCCAGTACCTGAAGGGGCTACAAGAAAGCTGGGGAGGGACTTTTCATAAGGGCAGTTAATGACAGAACAAGGGGAAAAGGTTTTAAGCTGAAATAGGGGAGGTTTAGATTAGATATTAGGAAGAAGTTCTTCACTGTAAGGGTGGTCAGACACTGGAACAGGTTGCCCAAGGAAGTTGTGGATGTCCCCTCCCTGGAAGTGTTTAAGGCCAGGCTGGATGAGGCTTTGAGCAACCTGGTCTAGTGGGAGGTGTCCCTGCTGATGGCAGGGGGGTTGGAACTGGATGATCTTTAAGGTCCCTTCCAACCCTGACCATTCTATGATTCCTAGCACCTGTGTCCCATATATTTCTCCTATGTGTAATGAAATTAAAGAGTATATATGTAGGTAAGTATTCAAAGTAAGAAATGGTTGCCTATCTTAAGGTAAGCTGCTATGGCAAAAATACCTGATGAAGAAGGAACCCCAAAAAAATGTAATCCCAGTGGCATGTCCCTGAACTCACAGGCAGAGGTGACTACAAAGACTCTGATTAGAGTATATGTTCCTGTGATACAACGTACACAGGTAAAACATTTTAAAAATGTGTGTTAAGTAACCATTTTTGCCCTTAGTTTAGTGTTGTGGTCTGTATCTTTTCTTTGTTGAATACCTGCGTTTGGCATCTGTATATTTAGAACAATGTCTCTTAGCATATCGTAGGTGGGAGCTCAAGTACGTTAACACAACAGACTCTCTTAAAATAGCATTTCCACACTCTCAGGAGTTGCCAGCTGCTACTTTGCGACGGTGTGCAATGAACAGTCTAAATTTAGAATTAATTTCATATGGATATAGAGATATTTATATCTGCATGGGGAAGTGTGTGTATTTGGGTATGTCAATTGCTCCAAGAAGCTTAAGTAATTTATTTTTACTGTGGAATTCAGTTAGGAGCTAGTATCTTGAGTGGTTAACTGGGCTAAAGGTAATATAATAGATATTTTTTCTGTATAAATGTGTATTATAGTGTACTTTAACAATTTTTAAACATTAGGGAAAGCTGTAGTTGTTCCCTAACCAAATATAATAGCAAAGTTTTTAGTGTGCCAGCAGGATGTGCAGTATGCAGTCAAACGTACAAGGTATTGCTCAATAAGCAGTACCTATTCCTGGGTAACAGGTCCTTCTATACCCAGTTTCTTAGTTTCTACCCTCAAATGCAGGGTAAATCTGAAGTTGGTTTCTCCTTTGGGGGAACTGGCATGCTCTATGGTATGCTTCCTTATACTTGTCCTAGGCACCTTGTGCATTATGCTCTGGGAAGGGGGAGAAATACCATTTCTTTTGATGAGCTCTTAACTTTGTACGCAGTTCATAACAGCAGGGCTTTAGTTCAAGTACAATGATAACTTGTAGCTCACTCTAATTATGTGCTTTTGAGAGAGAGAGAGAGAGAGTGGTATAGAATAAAATATGTGTCTTCAGAGGATTAAAATGGAGGTTTCAATATCCCCTGATTCAAAGTTTAAAACACTTTTCTGTAACTTGAAAACATTCCCAAAACATTGATAAAAAACCCAAGCAAAACTTCCTATGTACAGAATCCACTAGCAGGAAAGGAATGCGGCTGGGGAAGGCAATACCTTCCACACAAAGAATCTGTTTAAGGATGGATAATTTCTGCACCTGTTCTCTGTAGCTTTTTAATAAACACATGGAACTGTCGAAAAGTGTCAAACACACAAAAGCTGTTAGAGATATGCTAGAAGATCTGTATGTGCTTAGGGAAGATGAAAATAGGGAATAGACAGGTGAGCTATATTTTAGTCCTAGCATTCCTCTTTGGACTGTAGAGTACTGGTTCCTAGAGTGTCAATGTGTCTGATATACTGGTTATATTCTTTAACTGTTTAGCTTAAACACCTCCCCCTGGGAGGCTAAAGACCCCCTCCCTCCCCTCCAATCCTGGCTACTGTTACAGGAAAAAAAAAAATTAAAAAAGTGTTTCTGGTTGAAAAAGCAATTACTTGTCTCCTTTCTTACAATTTTTCTCTATACTACCAAATGTATCTGTACTTGAAATTTGTCCCTGGCAGCTTTCTTTCCCAAGCTGATCTTTGCCATAAATGCTTCTATGACTCCAAAGGATATTGGCCAAATCTTCCGTTGGTGGTAACTGCCTTGTAAAAATAGCAGCATGTCAGCTTTGACAACAGCCCTGTGAATGGTGTCTGCTGGGACAATAAATACATGCTATGCTTCATCTTCCATGGGGGCAAAATCCAGCCTGCTGTGGTCCTTGGTCTTCTCAAGTTGGGGGAAAGCTGTGGCATGATAGTCTTGTTAACCATGTGGGAGTATTGATGACTGGGCTCTAAAGCATTTAGCAGCACAGATGTACTGGTCCATAAAGGACTAGGAAACCTGAGGGAACCAATGTGAGAAGTCTCTCCTTTTTGCACAAGCAACAGGGATAGTTAGCAAGCTCCATGCTGAGTTTAGCATCCGGTGGCCTTTCCAGGTGTCTTTATCTTAGTCACAGATGACACTGTCATCTGCTGCTGAGTTTAGGGCTTGAAAGTTGTCAAAGTGTCTCCATAATGTCTGGGATGAAGCTGCTGAGTGTGGAGTTGTTTTTGTTTGTTTTGGTTTTTTTTCCCTGTTTTTTTTTTTTTTTTTTTTTTATTTGCACCAAAATTTCAAGTTAGGCTAAGATGCATAAGTTAGATAGAGATTGCTTTTCCAAACTTAGCACTGCAGCAGAGGCTGGACATACCTTCCTGGAAACATGTTCCAAACAGGCACTGTTCTTTGCTGAGCATGGTAATTTCTGGCTAATCTGTATGATAATTACAGTTCTTTGTTTCAGGAGAGGTCTAAAAGCTGAGGGCCTCAGAACTCTCCTGGCTGTTGTTAGACTTTTGTTTGGGCAACAAAAACAGTAGAGATAATGAGTAGGAAAGGAGCAAAAATTAATGTTCTTACCTGGATGTAATTTCTGCTCTAAAAAAGGCTTGGAAAAAGCACAGGGAACAATTAAGTGTACACTGTATGGCAAGATGCAGTGGAGCAGAGGTCCAGGAGATAACACTAGCAGTGGACTGAAGATGGTAATTGCTGCTGTTAAACTTAAAGCGCCATGGATACAGCTGTAGCTTCCTGGAAAGGCACCAGGTAAGCAACATGGCTGAAAAGACACAAGGAAAGGAAAAAAAGTGAGAGTGCAAAACAAAACTGCTACTCAAGATGGGACAGACTTCACTGGGAGGGAGAAGGGAATTGGGGGTTGGAGGGACCGAGGTGAAGGTGGAGACACTCTTATGGCTGTACTATGAATGCTCATGAGAAAGGAGAACACCCTTTGACTGAGGTTTCTAGATCAGGAGGTTAAGGTCCCTGTGTCCTCTACAGACAAGGAAAGAGGCTTCTTACCTGGCTAAAGGAGGCCTCCTCATTTAGAGACCTGAGGTAGATGTGTAGAGTGAAATGAACCATTTGGCAGGAAACCCTGGTGTCCGCTAGTGCCCTGTAGTTTATCCACACTTAAGAGAATCCACTAGCTGGAAACCTGCCTCCATCAATGCCTCTTTCCTTTCCTTTTCAGCTGAAGAAGAAACTTCGCCTGAACTGGCGAAGAAGAGAAAATTGGCACGTAATATCCTGACAGGACAGCATGATACTGTGGGAGTAAGCATGAAGAAAAATTGATCTGTGACTCCGAAAGGAGCAAAGCACCTGAATTGGTTTAGTTCCAGAGAGATATGAACATCAGATTCCTTTAGGTCTTGTGTGCACAGGCAAACTGACAGACACAGCTACTGGAGAGTAAACTGACACAGCAGATTTTTTCTGGACAAAATAACTTTTATTCTCACAAAATGCGTTTATATGGAGGTCAGGGGGAAACACCAGAGCAGGCATTGCAGATGCATGTCAAGTCCTCTACATGAATAAGGCAGCAGATCTTTGAAAACCCTTCTCACAAGTCTTTCCAGGGCAGGAAAGGATTGTAGAAAATAGATTCCATAACTGAAAAGAGAAAGTTGATGAAAAATAGTAAGTGAAAATTCTCAGCGAAAGAAAAAACAGGAAGAAAATAGCAAAAGGAGCTAAGTACGAGTAGATTTTTTTTTTCCCCTCAATATACATATGATCTACAAGAACTGATAATGTTACACTTGGAATGAACACTTGGCTTGTCTTACATAGAGCAAAGAATTGCAATGTTTTGTTACTGTAATTGCTAAAGCAATCTAGTAAAAATAGTAGGTCCCTTCCAACTCACAACGTTCTATGATTCTATGATTATTAATCCAGTTACAATGATATCAACACCTACTGCCCAAACTTTCCAATCATTGCTAATTCCCATTAATAATACAATTGAAACGGTTATATAGACTTTTTGCCATCTCTCCCTCTTCTCTGTTGTCATGTCCACCTCTGACGGAGGGTCTTTTTTGTTTCCTCAGATGGGATGGTGCAGGTACATCAGTGTCCAGGTTCTTCACTAGGTGATGTACTGGTGTTGGTAGTGGGTTTTTCTTGGGACAGCTTGATGCTATTCATGTACATTTCCAAGCAGCTGGCTGCTAACACATCTTTCTGATTGGTCTACAAATTCAGTAATAGTGTCAACAAGCTAGCAAAATTGATGAACATGTATGGTATAATGCTTTGGAGTAATAACTGGAGTTACAGAAAACTGATCGAAAGCTGAAAACAGATTAAACTGCTAGACAGTTCTGCCATTATAGCTATAACAAATTAGACTGTAGTCAACTGACTATTGGCAATGGGCTACAGCTACAACTAAGCTAAAGAAGTTCAAGACCAGACAAGCCCCAACCACATTTCTCAACCCGTTAAGCCTTTTATTGCCATGAGGATACAAGGGCTGTGGCCTGCTAACAGCAACGGCCACACTGTATTGACTGTGCTATGGGGCTATGATAGAAGGAAGGCTCATTTCTGCAATGGCAAGCAGTGTGACACCATCCTGGCAATTTTTTTCCATTATGTGTCCCATTGCTTCCTACTGTGTGGCCAGAGGAGTGGAGTATCGTCACCAGTTTGAAAATGAGCTCAGAAACACAACTGTGTTTTCTTTTAAATTAACAAGAACTCTGAGCTCAGCTAAGTCACCCAGGAGACCAAACCTATGTAATTTTATAGCACAAGGCTTTGTGGTTACTGCTAAGACAAAAGCTCTGGGGACATAAATCAAGAAAGATCCCCTTGTTTTCAGTCTCTGCTTGTGTGAAAGCTGCATTTCCCCCCTAACCCCTAAGGGCTCATCCTTAGGCTAGGACAGCAGAGAAGATTTGTTTTAAAGATTTTGTAAACTGAGATAAAAACTCTTCCCAAATCTCTCAGCACAGCAAATAGAAGGTTCAGACAACAAGGAATTTAAAACCTGAAATGCATTTGGCTTTTCTGACTTAGGTTTAGCTGTGCCAGACTGCCAACATGACCTTATATACAACATCACATGAATCCACTTTGTTAGTAGAGCCACTTCACTTTAAACATTTCAAAATAATTTTCTATGCAGTTTTCTTCTCTGATAAGAATTTGCTATGAGAGGATCAGGCACAAATATGTTTCTTGTGGTGTTTCAGAATTAAATAGTGGGCATTAACTCTAGCAGAGGCTAGGACAGGGAGGTCGTTCCTGGAAAACCATGTTCCTGCTTGATGTCCATGGCTTGAAGGGGGTGGTGAAACTGAGGAGGGAGGGAGAGTGTCTCAAGGGTAGTAAAATATGCTTTATTTCATTAAAGATTTTAACCATTCCAACTGTTCACCTCATTCAGGGAACTGAAGTTTAAGTGTTGCCTGCCAGTTCATCCCTGAGGAACAGAGATCTGTTAACGCAGGGACCCTCAGTCTAGCAGCACAGGAGGGGCCTGTGGCTTGGTCTGCAAGCTGGGCAAAAGTCATATTGGAAGAGAAGTGTAGGATTTTTACCCAAATCGGTAAAAATCACCAACTCCTAGGCACCAGTGTGCTCACATAAAGGATGTTCCATGGCTGGAAATCTGTAAGACAGGCCCTGTTCACAGCAAGCCATGGGTTTGTGCAGGGCCCCCGGGCCTTAGCTGTGTGGGTGGCAGGGTTCAGAGCAGCCCCCAAGAGGTGTGGGGCTTGCTCCAGGGCTGGCTCCATCTGGCAGGGCTTGTGGATGGGGGGCTTGCTCCAGCCGGGCCTTAGCTGTGTGGGTGGCAGGGTTCAGGGCAGCCCCCAAGAGGTGTGGGGCTTGCTCCAGGGCTGGCTCCATCTGGCAGGGCTTGTGGATGGGGGGCTTGCCCCAGGCAGGCCCCAGTTGAAAACCACAAACAAACAACAACAACCGGGGATGAAAGCTGGGTTCAGGTAACCGTCTTCAAGCATCCAAGTAGAAGGTGTGACTTTCGAGCTGCTGGCACCTGTCCAGATGCAGTCCCAGGAGCTGAATCCTGCGTTAGGCTCAGGTGCTCTGGCACTTGGGAAAAACCCGCGCTTAAATGGCCACCTGGGAGCTGCACTTTGGGCAGCCCCTCTGTTTACTTAAATCTTGACCCAAATGAATTGTTAATATGTAATTGGCAAGCTGATATGCGTTTCATTTCTTTGCTTGCTAATACTACAGCAGAGTACCACAGGGTCCCAGACCTCCCTGCCACACCTGTGTCCCCAGCACCCATGGTCCCTCCACGCTTTCCGCCGGGAGAGGGCACATCTCCATAAGAGATTTCACTGCTGCTTAGCAATGGCAATTAGGATTTTCCTCTCCAGCTCATTCTGCTTACTCAGGACTTTGGTTTTTAACTATGTAGTGCTGCAGATTCTTTTGCCTTTCTTTCTTCACCTATTTGCTCTCCAAGATGAATTTGCAGCCTAGCTGGAGACTGCCAGCTGCCCTGCTTTGTTACTCGGAGGCAGGAGGTGTGGGTTTGTTGAATAAATACCGTTTAGACTCAAAACTGTTAAGACAGAGCCACAAAGGATTCTGTAGGACTCTCATCTGTTACTTCCCTGGAGGTTCCCTGGGGATGGTGTGCTATTATTCCTGTGATGCTTTCTAGGAAAAAAACCTTGGGCAAGACAGATTTTTCTAATCTTGAGAGTAGATTGGGGCTCACGTCTGTCTTTTGCTTCTGATATATGAGATTTTACTGAAGCAATAAAATGCAACAAGCATTCATTTAATCTATGCTGAGGAGCAAATTTCCATTATTTGACAGAAACTAAAACCCTTCAGCTTATTTTTGCAAACTAAGGTGAGGCTAAAAACATGAAAACTTGCCTATTTAAGGGTTTTACAAATAGACCATAATCTAGTTTTCAGTGGCAATGTGATGCTGTAGAAAAGGAGCCCACAGCCCAAGTTTTGAATAACAAACTGCACACTATTAACCACTAACAAATTAGCACTGCTAGCAAATCTCAAACAGTTCCTAAAAGAACCAAAACATCTACCTACTGTACATGTATTTAAAAATATCCTGGGTCAGAGTGACTTCACGCAGTGATTCCTGTATGAGTAACAACAGGCTCTTCATTGTTCACACTTCAGTTGGTTTCTGTATATTTTTTTTCAAATCATCAATTTCTGCATCCTCTTTTGAGCTGTCAGTAGCACGCATCCAGAGAAGAACGCTGGATTTAAGCTGAACCCCTGAAAACCGATGGTTCTCTGAAACTACTGCTGTTTCTTAATGGCTGTTCTTTAAGCCTTGCATAAGTAATCCTCTGCATTATATCAGGCCAGCAGGGCTTTTCTGAAAGCAACTGATGAGAAAGGAGGGTTGAGCTTACAAAGTTTCATATTTGAGCAGGAATTAGCTAGGCTTGGAAGAAGTTTGCAAATGTACAAGCTTTTTTTTGTTGCTGCTATCAGAAGAAATCTTTTCTTAAAATGTCTCCTCTCCAACCCCAATAAATACAGAGGACTTGGTTGGCTTAGCCTTGAAAATCTTAATTCATAATGCTGCTGTTAAATTTCAGGCTCCTTATTTTATCTAGCCTAGTGTCCCATCAGCTCCCTTGCTCAACTACTAACCCAGCCCCTTCGGCATGGTGAAACCTGGATAGCTGGAGTCTGGGCTCAGGGACACAACTTGCAAGCCACTTCTCTTATTTGGATGGGTTTTTGACTGCAATGTTAGTTAGTCCCAAAGGCTTTATTCAGCAGAAATAAGCCATACTGAATAACCCACCAAATGGTGGTTAGACCAGATTCCCTTCAGGGCACTTTTCCTTGGCAAAACATTGGCAAGTCAGGTTCAAACTGGTAATTGTACTTATTAGCTGTCTAGAGTCGAAAAAATCTAGGTAGTTATTTGGCAATGAAGAGTCCCCACTAACCTCTTTGAAGCTCCTGAATTAATGTTAGTAGATCACTCAGAAGGAAAGCACACTGACACATGTGTGGCTTGAGACTGTCAACCCTCATGGTCTGAGCAGCCCAACTACCTGCTGCTCCGTCTCACACACTGCTCAACCCATGCCTGCACCCCACGGACATGGTGTTGCCATGTCTCTCTTGCTGTGAGATCCCATGTGCCAGAGGCTGGGCAGCACCTGTGACCCCAAGGCAAGCTAGGGATCAGCCACCTTCTAGGAGTTTCCATCTCTCAATGGCTCATGCTCCTTGTACCCCGTGTCACCTGGCCCACCACGCCAGAGTAGACCTCAACAGAGAGAGGCTTGTGTGGTCACAAAAGCCCACTGCAGAGGAACTGCAAACAGGACTTGTAGCTACTAGAAAAGCCCATGGAGTCTCTTCTCCCCCTCTAAATGTCAGTGGTGCCAGACTCCTGCAGTGATGGTGGTGAGTTGACTGGGGCACTGGGGCCCATTGCACATAGCGCTATGGCACTGATCTCCATGCTGGCACCCCTTCCCCATGATGTCAGTCTCAGCTGTGAAGGACCAAGAACACTTATTTGAGTGTCTCCAGTTGCAGAAGCAGAGTTCTCTGCACCCCTCATGCTTGTGTTTTGCTCACCACAGATTTCACAAAGGCTCTCCTGACCATGTAGGAGTCAGGCAAAGCCAGGGCAGCTGAGACCCAAGGTGATGTGAAAAAATAACAGGCACTCGGAGCTGTGTGGAGTAGTGAGCGTGCTTCAGCTGGCTCCCAGTCCTTCCCCAACTCACTGAGCCTTCTCTGATGCCACCAGGGTCTTTGCTGAATCCACGGTCTCCAGCTGTGAAGTTGTTGTCAGATCAGATCAGGATGACAGTGTGTCCTGTGCTTCTTTGACAAAACTTGTCAGATTTTTTCTTGGATAGTTTTTTACGTACTCTTCTTGATTTCCAATGAAAACTAGGATACTTAACTGCTTAACCTCATGTTTTCATGGTCAGATCAGTAATGTTCACTGAAATGGTTTTGGGCCAGGTCATGTATGGTCCTTTTGAAACGGTGAAGCTTACCTGATCCTAGGACAAGAAACCATGGCTGTGTTGCCTCATCACTGGACACCATGTCAGCACAAAAGTCAGATAATACAGTATGAACATTACTCTGCATAAAAAGTCAGCTTTGATAGATGTTTTAAACATAGTCCAGCTTCTGGCCAAACATGATTCCTTGGCATTTAAGATTAAGAGGCTATTTTTTTTTTTTAAGATTAACTTCAAGGGTAAGCAGTCCCAGCCATTGGGCAGTCACAAGCCCAGCCAGATGTCAAAAAATAACGCTGTTGTGGCAGGGTAAAGGCAAGGAGCCATTACGGAGCCTCCTGATGTGACTCTCTCTTTCCACAGCCTCACTTCTGCTGCCCAGGTGTTTTGTGGGCCCTCAGTGACTGGGTGAGCATAGACATCCTGACTACCAAGACCTGTGGCCTCTTCAGGCCCTTGTCATCATCATCATTCCTGTCTGGGGACTGCCTCTGTCCCTGATGTAAGTCCACACCATGTTTGGGATGCTGGACATGCTTCTGGCTTGCACTGCTTAATGAGGATCCAACTCTTCTCTAGCTTCAACCCCATCACAGCAGTCCTTTGCCACCTTCTACCCAAATGTCAACTATTTGCTTTAATGGTGCCCTAGCCCAAACCTCATGCACACCCACTGAGAAACACCTAGGATGTGGTGGTGGAGGGTGGGCGTTTCTGGTGACTCTTTCCTCAACCATGTCTCTGATGCAAAGAAACCCCTCTCCTGCCAGGACCAACTGTGGTCATGGTGTCTGCAGGAGCTGCCTTCCTGTATAATGTGTTCTGCTAAGGTGTGCAGAGCTATCCCAGTGATTTCCAAGTGGCAAAGGTTAGGCATCTGCTGAAGGTCAGAAGTCCAGCACATTTGCAGAGTGGCTGCAAGGTTTGCAACACACAACACTGACATCCTTTGGATTACTCTGCCCTTGAAAAGAGTTACTGTGCCAAGCTAAAGAAACCCCTTGGCACTTGCTGTTGTCAACTCTGGCACCTACAGGCGTAAAACACATCTAATAGAAGATTACATCAGGCTGAGAGGAAAAGCCTTTGAGTCAACAAGGAACAAGCTCACAAGGGCCCCACATAATTCAAGGATGCGTGGGTCTGTCATTCAGATGAGACAGATCCATTTCTATACTGGCAGGAGGAAATACCATTTTAAAAGTTTATTAAACAACATAGTGTTTGTAAATTTGGTTGGGAAACACAGGAAGATAGCACCCTGACAGGACACAGAGCAGAGTCATGAAATGCAGCAGACAGCAGCATTGACAAGACTGAGTTGCGGTTGTTATCTAATCCAGATAGCTCAGAAAAAAATCCTAAATAGGTTAAATGCCAGAAAAATTTCCCAGATTTTTTTTTCCCCACTTGGTCATCAGCTAAGCAAGTAGCTGCCACCACACAGGGCAGGAGATACTGCATCTGCTGGAGTCAGTTAGTTACTCAGCGCTGGGACCAGCGCCTCAACTTCAGCATCTTGCTGTGAACAGGCACTGAGCTAGCACTTCCTTGGTTATTCATGATGGTTTTCATGCTGGTGAGATTTTATTCACTCCTAATCCAAAAGGCAACTCCTAGTTTCTGCTTCCTCCTTTGTTGCTCAAGTATTCTTCAGAATATCTGCAGTAGGAGCCCTAGTAACTCTTAAATTGCTGCTTGTTTTACCCTTAAGAGAATTTATCTGTCTGCTCTGGTGACATATGACAGGTTTTTTAGGGGGATGATCACATCCTTCTCCT
Organism: Antrostomus carolinensis; assembly: GCF_000700745.2. Taxonomy (NCBI): domain Eukaryota; kingdom Metazoa; phylum Chordata; class Aves; order Caprimulgiformes; family Caprimulgidae; genus Antrostomus; species Antrostomus carolinensis. The sequence goes on from NW_010340513.1 coordinate 15,701, forward strand.
TGAAGATTGTTTTGTTTTGTTTTCTGCTCTGCTTGGAAGAAGTGAATGTTATCTTTGAAAACAGAGACAATATCATCGTAAGCCTGTCAGTAAATGGCTTCACATAGTTTGGGAGCCTGGACACCACAGCTGGCTGTTGTATCTGGAAGGAGGGGAATTGAAGTTGGTAATTTCCTGAGAAGGATCTCTTCTCTGGAGACTAATAACAAAGCCTGCCATGCCCTGTACTGGTTAAGGAGGTTATACTACAGCTTTGTATGTGTTTCTTCTCATGCTCCCTTCCTCAAGGGAGTTTGTATGGGCAGTCCATGTAAAAATAACAGAAACCCACTGTGGGGACAGAGAGGCTATTGGGTTTGTGTGTTGGTTTTAAACCACTGCATTGTTTAGAAAGTCTTTTCACAAGGTTTTGCCTATACTTTCCTGTACAATCATCCATACTCCTCACCATCCTTCCTCTCTATTACCTCCCATTCATTTCCTACAGCTCTCCAGCTGGCTGTGAGCAAAGCTGAGGAGAATGAAACCTTGAGCCTGGCTGGGACATCATGAGGCTATGATACCGCAGATTGATACTGACCAAAATACACACTTGGATAGAGAAACTGCCCCAAAAAAAGTACTTTCATACAGGCGTCATGTAAGTGCTTCAAATCCTATATGGATTCTGGTCAAGTCCTTTATCTTCCTTGATTTCCATCTTGCAAAAATCATACTCACTACAGAAAAAAGAAAGAAAGTAAACTTAAATTATTACTCAGTAAAGACCTAAGAAATACTCTCCCTTATACACAGTAGACTTCTTGCATGTTTAAAGCTATCAAATTGTGACTGAAGAGCAAAATCACTAAAGCATTGAATGGACCACTAAAACTCACAGGATGTTCAGAAGCTCTCAATAAGTTTGTGTTTCTTGCAGTGGAGATGCTATCTGCCTTCATTTCCATTAACAATATGGCCTTTAATAAGAGTGCCTCTCACCCCTGGCCTCTGCAAGGTACCCCAGTCCTTGGGAGCTGCCGTTTTAGAGGGAATCAGTCTGTCTGTACCAGCACAGGAACTGTGCTGGTTCACACCAGCCAGCCAAGAGCCTAGCTTCATTAAAG
>NW_010340513.1:16833-26666 GCF_000700745.2 Antrostomus carolinensis
ATAGAGTAACATAAGCAAAACCTGTTGTGCCTTCAAGCCTCAGGATAGTATGTAGGAAAAGTGATTTTCAGAGACTGAAGAGAGCATTTCCATGTGGGGGTGGAGAAGAGCTTGTCTTTCATTCCCTCATTTCTTCATCCATCTCCTGTCTCTGAATGAACAAGTTCCAAGTCATACTTCAGTCACAAAGCACCAGATGGGAGTAGTACCTATCAGGACTCTGTTTTCTCTTGAGAAGTCTTTTGAATGGGTGAAAAGGACACACAGAAAGAACTGAGAGCAGACTGGGTGTCACTGCCAGCTCTCTTCCTTCATGACTTTCAAAAACAGGAAAAGGAAAGAAAGAGAAGAGCCTTGTGAGGGAGATTTCATCCAAAACCATACATAGCTTGTATTAGGGTTTGCAAGAGGATTCAAGAGTTGCACGCAAACCTGGTTTCTTCTTGCACTACTGTGCTACTGGTTTGGCTTGTTTCTTTCAAGATGGCTTGGTGGAGTGTTCATGTAAGAACATAAGGTAAAACCCAGCCCTGTTTGTTGTCCCCATCACTTGTGCTCTCTCTTCTGGTAAGAGCTGTCTGACTGAGCAAATGGTGATGGAGAAGCATGCCCGGTTGGCATGGCTGAGAAGTTGCTTTTAAGCTGTTCTGTACCTTTCAGACTTCTGTGCTGAGGATGAGACTTGAAAAAGTTGCAATGTGTGGGGGTACTAAATGGGGAGAAGAGAAATCTTACCTATATTTCTTGGCGTGCTTGGCTGCCTCTGTGTGTGTGCCTAGTCATGAGCACACTGCAGAAGAAGGACAAACTGCAAAGTGACAAAACTTTCAAATACCCTGTGTGAAACTTGAATAAAACTTCCTTGATTTTCAACAGCATTGAGGAGTGCAGTGCATTCATTTACTTCTCTCTGCTTTACTGTGTTTAGGTTAACCTGTGTCTTCTGCTGACTTTAACCTAGATGGGTAGGTCTTGCTTTCCATTCAGGCTCATTTCTATTTTCTTGTTCTGTTAGCTTAGTTCAGTGCTGTTTGCGGTGTCAGCTCCGAAGTTCTCCTCCTGCTTCCATTGAAACTAGTGGGAATATTGCCAGTGGTGGCAGGAGAAGGAAGATCAAAGTCTTTTGCTGAAGTGAACTTGGAAAATCCTCAGTAGTTCAATCATTTCATGCACACTGGTTTCTAGCACAGCCGTAACTCCCTTCCTTCCTTCCTGAAGAAAAAGAAATGAGGACAATCAGAGTTTCAATTAGATGTATAACAGATAAATTGGCATCTCGCAGCAAAAACAGTTGTTTGCTGTCTCTCTGCTTTGTGTGGTAAGAAATCTTGGAGAAGAATTATACTAAAGCGTAGGAGCCTGAGGAAATGTGCAACACTCACTGCCACGTGTCACTCAGCAGAGAGAGCACTGCATCTTTTCCTTTGGGATTTTTTGTATATCACAGCCATTGTGTTTTATCAGGCTGCTGGAACTTCTCCAAGCTTCAGGAAAGATGTCCTCCCTTGGATGTTTTCTTAGCAGAAGAGAGCACGTTGAAAACACATAGCTGTCAGTTGGATGCTCCCCGAGTTTAACTCCCTATCACAAGGGAACAAGGAGAAGGTTTCCTTCCAGGCTGCTTGACATTTGTCTGCAGCAACCCCAGTGCCTCCCTCTGGAGGTTTAACAAGCAAGGGGTGGTTGCTTCACCCGGAGCTCCCTCACCAAGCACCAGAGTGGTGTGCAGGAAAGCTGATGGCACTGCCTTGTCACATGGCTTTGAATCTAGTACAAGGTGGCATTTGAATGTTTCACATGCACTGTGCCAATCCTCGTGTGTGATTATTATTTTTTTTTACTTATGGAGTGGGCTTTCTTGTCTGCCTGTTGATTTGTCTCTCCCTGCAGTAACTTTTGATGGGCATTTCAGCCAAGTTTCAGAGAGCGGTAGGAGTCTTCAAGGTAACTGAGAGCTATAAGCTTTGTGAAATTCAGCAATGTGGTGAGAAAGTGATATACAGTGTCCTACTAAAGGAAAAGTGGGAAAAATTAAATAATTATACATTCTGGACTCACATAGCCTCAGAGACACTGCAGCACATGACAGGTCTCATCTGGTTATGGGTGTGATGGGGACATGGAGCAACTGGAGCTACTGCAACATGAACAAAGGGAGTGGGGATCAGGGATATTGCTCCATAAGAAATCCTGTAACTTTTATACTGTACGTTTTGTTTTATGATTGGTGTCCTAACATCTAACTGATTACCTTGGCTGGATGTGCTCCTCATTGTCTTGAGCATGGGGCATAATAAGAAATTACATTCTTTGGCAGGTTTTTTTAGGTTCTGCCCAGCTTCTCCTTTCAGATGTTAGGGCATGAAGTACTTACACAGCTTTATGGCTCCAGAGTCATTATTCAGACTCAGTAGCCTGATAATAATACTCATCCTTTTACTCCCTTGTCCTCCAGTGGTTTTAAACTGTGTTGCAAAGGCAGGCAAAAGCATTTGAAAAGGTTGGGAACCAAAGACCTTGCTTGCACTTGCCAGAGGGATGCTTTAAGACAAGCAAGCCCTCAGCAGAAGGGAATGGCAGACTGAGTGAGCTGAGCCTCTGATTTCTCCTGGTAAAATCAAGGAACGCTTTGCAGTCTGTTTTGCTGGAGCAAGTACACAATCCTTGACCCACCGACAAAGAGGTTGTGGTTTGGATGGGTTCAGCTGTGAGGCAGAGCAGGCCAGGAGGCGGCTGTGCAATGCTTGCTGCCCCACCATCTCCCCTGGGTGCCAGTGAAGGCAGAGCGTGGCCTTTCATTTCAGTAAAAACAGGACCAATGCAGTTTTGCATCAGGCTTGACTGATCCAGGTGCACAGCTGAGTCAAGCCTTTTGTCAAGTGAATCACGTCACCCATTGATGTGGCAAGGTACTGCAAAGATTTTTTTTCATAAATCAAGCTGATTTAGTGACTGTATTTTCCAATCCCATCTCAGTTTTCATACTAAAGGAAACTAGTAATTTTGTGTTAAAAAAAAAAAAAAAAAGAAACAGCCACCCAAGCTCTAGAAATTTCCTTCAAGCAGAACTTGCTTTCATTTCCTCTTCAGACTCCTGGCTCTGTAGCTGCACAGCTTTGTGTAATGCAAGCTAGCCCTCTTCACAAAGAGCAGTTATACCCCCTTGAAAGGGGGGCGGAGGGGAATGGTCACCAGTTTTAAAGTTTCATATCTGTTTTTGTGGAAAATATGAGGTTTCTGTTAGCCGCAGCAGCTGGTTTAATCAATAAGCTAAATAAACAATATTCATCTGGAAAGAGTTAGCAGCCCCATCAAGCAGAGGTGAGTGAAGAGCAGTGCATTTAGTCCTGCTGTGTGCACTGAAGTGTTCAGCGGAGACTTTGGGAGAACTTCCCTGACCCCATTTGTCCATCTTGATTGAATAGGAGCTCCTGTTGTTCGTTTTCACTTGTGTGGACTCCAGCTGCTTCAAAGATACAGTCTGCTTCCCTCTCTCCGTTTTGCACGTACAAGCCTGTGACCACCTGTGTGCAGATGCACTGGCACACACAGCTGTACCTGTCCACAGGCGTACATCCACTTCTCCATGCCCTCACAGACACATGCAGGCGTGTTTTCCCTCTTAGCATGTAGATCCTATGCATACGTGCTCAGTGGTTGCTCTTAGCTCATGCTGGGAGCAGTCAGGCTAGCCTCAACCAGACACAGCCATGCTATGGGTGGGATGGATCTATATGTACACCTTCTTCCTTATTAATTGACAGAGAGAACATCAAATAATGCCGATGAGGGCCACATCCCCTCATCTGGGATGGAGGTGATAGGAAGGACCTGTCCTCAAGAGCTTGTCCAGGCAGAGCAACTTGCTACGAGGTCTGTCAGGTGTTAATAACGCATGGCAATTTTTCTTTTAAAAAGGCTGATAAAGCATGAATGATCATGAATTTCACAGAGCAAATGTCTAATTGGCAGCGTAACCTTTGATGTTCTTGGCTGACACAACAGGGCTGCTAGCACCACGTCTCCTACCCACAAAAACCCCTACCTATCTATTTTACCTGCCCTTGAACTTCTTGGCTATAAATTAGGAGAGGAATGCACCTCTCTCTAGATATGAAAGTGCCTGACTCTCCATAGTGCTGCAAAAGGCTTCTGTGTCCCAACCCAAGGAACAGAGGTGGAGCAGGGGTAGTGAGAAGTGGTGCAGAGCAGAGGACAGCATGCCTAAGAGCAGGCAGCACTGGGATCCACCACACCTGAGCATTGCAGGGACCCCAAGTACCACAGGTTACAGGGTCAGCCCAGCTCAGCCAGACAAAGAGTTTCCTTTCCTTGTCTTGGCTTCCTGCTCCACCTGCTCCCTGCCATGACATCTTTCCTCTCCTTTGCACTCTCTGGCAGGCGAGCAAGTCAGTTAACTAGGTCATGAACGTGGGAAAAAAACCCCCCTTGCTTCTTTGCTGTCTTCTGCTGCATTGGTGAGTCTGAATCTGATGAGCACCCAACCAGCTCAGCTCAGCTCAGCTGAGTGCCAGCGCTACCTAAAGTGCAGCAACCAGAATGAACAGCCTGGTTCGGGAGGGAAGAGGAAGGTGGAAAGGAGGACTGGGACCTAATCCTTTAGGTGGAAGGGAACCGCTGTGCAGCTCTGCTCAGGTGTTGCCATAATGTGCTCTCAGATCAGGATGGTTTCATTACTAAAGAATGGGAAGATACAAAAGGGGAATCTTTTTCACCAGACAAAAGGTAGCAGCCCTGAGAGGTATCAGAGAGGAACCTAGTCCTGTTTTATCCTTAAGCAAACCCACTAAAGTTAACCCCAATGGCAGGAGGATGAGGTTAATCTTGGCAGGACTATCTCAAAGTAAAGCTAAAGCACCTCAAATAGCTTTGTTTGGGTTTCATTTTTGGGTAGCCCATATGGCCTGGCTATATTGAAGTAAACAGCACATATTTTAGCGATGAAAGAAATCTCTTGTTAGCTTCAGCTGTGTCCTTTCCACGTCTCTTGAAAACCATGCTGTTGTGTCCCATGACTGCTACTCCTTGTGACATACACAATGCCAATATTTTTAGTATAATTTAAGCATTTTTCATTCAATTAATAAATTAAATCTAATAAACCCAATTTATGTCCTCTGTGAGAAAACAAAACCATATTTATTGTAGAAGTATCAGTGCTATTTCCCAAATGTTAAATAAAACCTAGAAATTAACACGTAGCCTTTGCCGAGAATTACAGACAAAGAGAATAGAGAATAATATATAATAGAGAATTATATATTAATGAAAGGCATCCCAGAGGAGAAAGGAGAAACAAAACAGGAGTGAAAGCCAAATGTTTTTATAACAAGCAAGGTAGTGCTCTCAAGTCTGCAGCATTTCCATGGATGAGACATAGAATCATAAAATCATAGAATCATAGAATGGTTTGGGTTGGAAGTTCCATCTAGTTCCAACCCCCCTGCCATCAGCAGGGACACCTTCCACTAGACCAGGTTGCTCAAAGCCTCATCCAGCCTGGCCTCAAACACTTCCAGGGAGGGGGCAGCCACAGCTTCTCTGGGCAACCTGTGCCAGTGTCTGACCACCCTCACAGTGAAGAACTTCTTCCTAATATCTAATCTAAACCTGCCCTCTTTCAGCTTAAAGCCATTTCCCCTTGTTTTGTCATTAACTGCCCTTATGAAAAGTCCCTCCCCAGCTTTCTTGTAGCCCCTTCAGGTACTGGAAGGCCGCTATAAGATCTCCTTGGATCCTTCTCTTCTCCAGGCTGAACAGCCCCAACTCTTTCCGCCTGTCTTCATAGGAGAGGTGCTCCAGCCCTCCATCCCTGGGAAGATTGCAGGACTAATCTTGTGAGTAAAAACTTGCCCATTTGGAGAATATGACTGTGTCAGAACAGCAAGTATCACGTTAGGTTTCCCACACAGGCTATCCTACAATAACCACTTTGGGTGGGGACTCCATATTGACTAGAAGTGATTTGATCCCAGAACAATGACTTTCCCCCTGGAAACACACTAATTCCGTTATAGCAGTTTCTGCCACCGCCGTGTTTGTTAGTTTCCCTGCACAGCCAGGCCCAGCATCTGCTGCGTGAGCCCTCCGAGCCCCTTGCTAGCTAGTTTTGGAGCTCCACTCTGGGTTCAAGTATTTTTTTCCACTTGGTGCAGACAAAGGCAAGTTTTCTACCATTTTGAGGGGGATTGCTTTCATAACGATGGAGGCTTTTGTTCATTTTTTTCCCCATGAATGTTCAGTAGTCCTTCCTGAGCTGTTTTTTTTTTCTTTCTTTCTAATTATTTCCAGCCATTGATTTGAGATACTATTTTCCTTACATTTTTGCAATTATTACACATGCAAACAACTTTGACTCCACTCATATTTGATGTCTGTGCAGTACCATTTTTGCAGACCTTGAAAGAAGAGCCAAGGCCCCTCTGTTCCTGTAGTAAGCTCCCCCTCAGAGCCCTGTGGAGTACCTCCAGCTTGCAAAGGTTTCTTGAAGGAAACACTTGGGCACATCAGGCTGTCTCCCACATCTTTGGAGTCAGGAAGTTCAGGCCTGGTTTTCAGTAGCAGTCAGACTGAGGCTTGAAATGGTATATGAACCAAGATCCTCAGCCAAGAGCTTTGCAGAAGAATACTCAAGAACAAAATACAGTGTAATTGTAGTGCCAATAAATGCGTCACATGTGAATAGATGTAAATATGAGTCAGAGAAACTGCCCAAATAAATGTCATCATTAGCTTCAGCTATCAGTACAGGGTTCTCTAAGCATTCAGGTGTAACGCAAAGTCCTTGGGAAATAATAATTCACACAAACCAGTGAGTCAACAAAACTCATACCAGATACTTGGATTGCATATCTGGATATACCTTCATTAACTTTGCTGCATATTTATACTAGCTGAGACTCTTTTTTTCATGTGGAGCAAATAAATTTATAGGAAAATAGAAAGTGTTTTGCAGACAAGTTCACCAGAAGGTGATGGGTAAAGACCACTTGCAATCTTAGCTAAAAGTGAATCAGAAAAATATTCTGAACAGAAGGGTCATTGAAAGTCTGCACATTTGACAAACCTCTCTGCAGCAGGATTTGTTTTGTTTTCAGTTCATGCCCAGGGGATGAAAATCAAACACAAATGTCAAAGGTTCACCTAGTTCTTCAGTCTGCTTTTTTGTTTTGTTTTTCAATGCTAAAAAAAAAGACAAAAAATAAAAAGAGGGAATAGTTGTCAGCAAATGCTCTGTGAGCATACACAATCCTTTTCAGTCATATATATTTCTTTCCGACATCTGAAGCTTTCCTTCCTGGTAGGATGTCATTAGCATATAATTAAGGTGCCAGATCTGTGACATTTTCCTGTATGCTTAATGGGGTGAGTTCTTGAGGTTTCTTGTGAGGTTTTTTCCCCAAACTGAGGTCAAACAGTTAACTAGTCATTCCTTTCCTCCTTCTATTTATACACCATGCAAGGAGCAGGATGTAGTAACAGTCTCTTGTGGTTCACCATAAGGAAAATATTCCATTTCTTTTTTGGAGACAATCCTCAACAGGCCCCCACAGCAGCACTTCATTTAAGATGTTTCTGGGGGAAAGCTCGCTGTCTGTCCTCTATACTGGGCACAGCAGCAGAGGCAACCACTGTCTGCTGGTAAAAGCCTTCCTCACCTTCTCTTGCACCGCACACCTCTCCTTCCTGTCATGCTATATCATAATTAATTTGAATATTAAAGCTCTTCTTCAAAGCAAATGCTGTGCTTTCTCCTGAAATCCATGACCTGACTCTAAAGACCACAGTGGTGTGTGAGCCCCGTCCAGGAATTTAAGCCAAGAGCTTGCCCATCCGCAGTGGTATCTAAACAGGAATGACACGGGCTTTGCAAGAGCACCTGAAATCTTTCCTATGTTTCTGTTAGAGACCTAGCAGGACTGTGGTGATGCCCTGGCACTTCTCGAAGTGCCTTTGTGCTCAGCGCATGTAAAGAAAAGAGCCCTGAAGGCCTCCATAGAGGCTCCTCATTCACAGGGGGGAGCAGGGGACGGTGCCGAGCAATCCAGCTGGAAAAACAATTACAGCTGCCTTCTCCAGCAAAGGAGCTCAGGGGCTGAGCCCCAGCCCCTCTTCAGCTGCAGACAAAGAGGAGAAAAGAAATTCTGTGGGTCCCTAATACCTTTTCATGGGTGAGAAGGAAACGTCCCACGGGTTTTGTTTTTCCTTTCAGGCTGTCAGCGTCCTGTCCTTTTGAAATCTTTGTGTTGAAGTGGCTGGTCTCCACCTCCACTCAGCACTGCACAGGGGGCTTTTCTCTGGGGAAAAACTGGGAGGAGGAAGAAGTAGAAAACGTCACTGATTTTTAAAGAGAGACAACTTCTCCTGGGAGCAGCTGAGTGCCTCTTGAGATCACAGGCTTCAGCCTACCCAGCACTTGAAGCAATTCTGCTCTTTCCGTTTCCCAGATTCTCTTTGAGGTCTGCATCCATCCCTTCCTCTTTATCTAAAGCCCAAGGCATTGCAAACAAGATCAGCACTGACAGATAATGTCCTTCTGGATGGGAATCTGGGGTGGTGGCAAGGACACAGGACCGAAGTAGCTGTGTCCAAAGAAGGAGCGATTTGCTCTTGTTGAATTCTTGATGAATTTCTTGTGAAGAGTACTGCCTGCAGGTCCCTTGACCCTGTTTTGGAGAAGGCTTTTCTGAGTTGGATAAAAGATCTCCATCTTACTGCTGGGCACTTATGTCTCAGTAAATCAACTTAATTAATGATCTCACCCCTTTGGTCAAATTCTGCCCTATGTAGCTCAGGAGGTGTCTCTGGCAAACCTGTCTACTTCAGTCATAGAATCATAGAATCATAGAATGGTTTGTGTTGGAAGGGACCTTAAAGATCATCCAGTTTCAGCCCCCCTGCCATCAGCAGGGACACCTTCCACTACACCAGGTTGCTCAAAGCCTCATCCAACCTGGCCTTCAACACTTCCAGGGAGGAGCAGCCAATCAGTCTCTGAAGTCCTTCCTGCCCAGGCTCTGTCCTTTAGCCTTGATCCTTATGGGGTAAGAGAAACTCTTTTGGCTCTTGGAGGGGAACAGGAGAGGAGCAATGAAAGCTGAAAAGGATAGATCTCTCTGAAAATCATGCTGTTGTTATTTTGAGACACAAACACTGGCTTATGAAACTCACGCTGTGCACCTAAGTTTCATAACATGGGCTTCTTCATAAGTAAAACATGGCAAATCATAGAATCATCTGGTTGGAAAAGGTCTCTGAGATCATCAAGTCCAACTGTACCTGTCCACTACTAAACCATATCTTTGAGCACCCCCCCCAGCTGTCTTTTAAATGCCTCCTTTTAAATAATGGTAACTCAACCACCTCTCTAGGCAGCCCATTCCAGTGCCTGAGAACGAGAACCCTTTCAGTGAAGAAACCTTTCCTGACATCCAATCTGTACCTCCCCTGGCACAACCTAAGGCCATTGTCTCTTGTCCTGTCACTAGTTACCTGGGAGAAAAGACACACACCTGCCTTGCTACTACCTCCTTTCAAGTGGTTGTAGACAGTGATAAGGTCTCCCCTCAGCCTCTTCTTCTCTAGACTAAACAACCCCAGTTCCCTCAGCCACTCCTCATAAGGCTTGTTTCTCCAGCCCCTTCATCAGTTTCGGTGCCCTTCTCTGGACACCTTCTCTGAGGCTCCAGTGCCTTTCCTTCTTGTAGTGAGGGACCCAAAACTGGACACAGTATTCGAGGTGCAACCTCACCAATGCTGAGTACAGGGGAAGGATGACTTCCCTGGTCCCGCCGGCCACACTGTTTCTGACA
>NW_010340513.1:26893-31323 GCF_000700745.2 Antrostomus carolinensis
TCATTTCTGTTGGCTTTGACTACCTGCGGGGTCCTCTTCTGCAAAAAGCATCAGAAATAACAGCAAATGGCTAGCTCAGACACAGAAAAACTGCATAGATGTGTATGCACAAACACACATTGCTGTAATGTGCCAAACCACAGAGGTTGTTCAAACATGTCTGGAGTTCACGAGGCAAGCAAGCTCTGACAGCACGTAGGAAGATTTCTGGGACAGACAAACGGGTAGAGCTTCTCCTCAGTTTCCTACAGAACAGACGACTGCTACAGCAATGAGACATGGCAGTCTTTCTGAATCCTTTCAGGAATACAGCCTCTTCTGCCTCAAAGGGTTTCACCCTGTACAGCCCCAGGAGTTTTCCCTCGTCCACTAAGCGGGTCACATTGTCATAGAAGGAGATCAGGTTAGTCAGGAAGGACCTGCCTTTCATAAACCCATGTTGTCTGGGCCCGATCACCTGGGTGGCCCGTGTGCGCTGTGTGATAGCATTCAAGATGATTTGCTCCATCACCTTCCCCGGCACCGGTCTGTAGTTCCCTGGATCCTCCCTCTAGTCCTTCTTGTAAATGGGTGTAACATTTGCCACCCTCCAGTCAAGTGGAACCTCCTCAGTCAGCCAGGACTGTTGGTAGATGATGGAAAGGGGTTTGGGGAGCACCTCTGCCAGCTCGCTCAATATCCTTGGGTGGACCCCATCTGGCCCCATAGACTTGTGATGTCGCATTCACAAATCCTATGTGACATTAAGATTTTCAATGGCAACACAGCTGCTGGGAGATGCCTAATTATTTCACACAATTTCTTGTGGGTAACATGATGATAACTTGTCCAGCATGGGATGATCTGTCTGACCATCATTAGTTACCTTCTCTGGAGGAAACTGTTTTATGACCAAACACAATGTCTGAGGAAGATCATAGAATCATAGGATCATAGAATGGTTTGGGTTGGAAGGGACCTTAAAGATTATCTAGTTCCAACCCCCCTGCCATCAGCAGGGACACCTTCCACTAGACCAGGTTGCTCAAAGCCTCATCCAGAATGGTCTTAAACACTTCCAGGGAGGGGGCATCTACAGCTTCCTTGGGCAACTTGTTCCAGTGTCTGACCACCCTCACAGTGAAGAACTTCTTCCCAATATCTAATCTAAACCTCCCCTCTTTCAGCTTAAACCCATTTCTCCCCGTTTTGTCGTTAACTGCCCTTATGAAAAGTCCCTCCCCAGCTTTCTTGTAGGCCCCTTCAGGTATTGGAAGGCCGCTATAAGATCTCCCTGGAGCCTTCTCTTTTCCAGGCTGAACAGCCCCAACTCTCTCAGTCTGTCCTCATAGGAGAGGTGCTCCAGCCCTCGGACCATCCTCGTGGCCTCCTCTGGACTTGTTCTAGCTGCTCCATGTCTCTCTTGTGATGGGGGCTCCAGAACTGGAAGAGAAGCCAGCAGAGCAAGGAGTGCTCAGTGGCATCTGACAGGTGATATGCGTGGGGCATGACTGTGTTTTGTTCTTTTTGAAGAAAATGAGCTGGCAATCCAGTGAGGGAAACACACGAGTCAAGGATACATTTTTGCAGATGATCTATTGCCTTCCTCATGAATGATGTGGAAATGGATTGTAATTTCCAAGATGAGGAACTATTATAAAAGAGGATCATCTTTTTGAAATGTCTCCAAAAGTAAGATGGTTTCAATTAAAACTATTGCAGGAGGAAACAGCAGCACAGTTCTCCTGCGTACACAGACACAGTGCCAGTAGTGGTTATTTGTTTTAGATACGGAATTGTAGACTGTCATCTTGCGCAGGCAAGGAGAAAGCTAATCAATGCACAGGCTTGAAGACAGAAAAATCTAACAGACTGCGATTGCCCCTGCAGCAGCATTTCCTCTTCCCACCAGAGCACCTCAGAACTTGCCAAGAGGGAATGGTAATTTCCTAGCTAAGGGCAACGATTACCCTTTCTTGGATGACCTATCACCATTGGTACCAAGGTAGATTAGAAAGTGGAGCTGTGCAATCTAGTAACCGTACACATAGGCTTATTTTAGACATCAGTTGCTGCCTGGAAACACCCCCTTTTCTCAACATAGTCTTTGTACCAAAGGCAACTGTCACGACTTCAGATGCCCAGCTAACGCTTCCCCCCAGCTTTGCGCCAGTTGTAAACTCTCTAGTCTGGCCAATATCCACAGGTTGCTTCAGCATTTCATCGGGTTGAACTGCTGAGATCTGTCCTAAATGCCTCTAGTAGGATCAATGCAACTGGTTTTGGGGGATGGTATCCTGACACAACAGCAAACACTCCAGCAATGTCAGCCCACTGCTGTACAGCATCTAGCTTTTGACCTCAGTTACATGTTACTCGTGTTTAAACCCTCTTGCCACGTTGGAACTTTTTATACTGTGTGATGAGAGTAGCAGCTTGTGAGCCAGGACATGGGCTGAGGGAGGGGGAATGGGGAGCCCCTTTGAAAAAAAAAATCATAACTACTTAAAAATGCAGTAAAAATGAGAGTCTGCAGGGAGAACAGCAACTGGGAAGGAGAGTTTTGAGTCCTCTCTGAGAACTAGTGCTGGAGTTTATCAAACTCTTCTCCAGAGCTTCTTTCTCTAGTCAGAGGGAGGCTGAAGTGAAAAGGTATTTGCAAGTTATGCAGCAATGTGCTCTGCAGTGTCCCTGCCAGCTGTGTTCCAGCTGCACCTCCCAGGAACATGGGGTGCTGTGACCCACCCAGGACCTGTTCTGGAGCAAGCACAGATGAGCCCACACCTGCACCCCTCTGACCTCACTGTGTAGTCACCTTCACAGGTAGCCACTGCCCAACTTGCCATATTTAGCCACAGCCAAAACTCAAGCACCCAAGTCCATTCTTTAAACTTGGTTTCAGCTTTCCTGTCCTTGTAACTTCAGATGCCCAACTAACGACCCCTGTGCTGCAGGCATGTGGTCCATGTGCTCAGTAACCCTCTTTACTGCATCAAAACAGGGTGTGATGCTCATGGTTCAGCATTTTCCTGTGGTAGCATCCTGAAAATTGACATCCAAGTATCAGCCTGGCAATTCCTGAAGTTAAAGATATTAGACTAGAACTGTCTTTCAGATTGATCAATTTAAAATAATTATGGGTTCATTTAGGAAATCGTTCAGTAAAGCACTGGGGATTGACTGGAGCAGTCATACTGACTTGAACTTGTTGACTTGACCTTTCAGTCAGACAACAAAGAGCTTGTGTTTAAGCAGCTAGTCATTGTGCTTGTCAGGAAAAATGATTTCTCCCTTACAAGTGTGTGTGTATTTGTTTGTGAAGAGCTTGATAGAAGATTTAAAACACCTGCCTACTTGCAACTTGATGAGCATATTAATAAGGAAACTTGGTGCACGTAAAATACCCAAGTGTGGTGGTTTCACGCACAGACAGGACTTGCACTCACTCCCCCCAATGAGGTGAGAGGGGATGGGAGTCACAACAAAGGGGGCACGGAATTAGGAATGAAGGACAGGGACGACTCACTCATCAGTTATGGTCACAGGCAAAACAGACTCAAACTTGGGGAAGAAAAATCAATTTAATTCATTGCAAATCATCCGAGTAGCTCAGTGAGACATAACAACCACATCTTACAACACCTTCCCCCACCCCTCCCTTCTTCCTGGGCTCAAATCACTTTGCTCCCGATTTCTTTACATTCTTCCTTCCAGGGGTACAGAGGGGCAGGGAATGGGGGTTGCAGTCAGTTCACCATTGCTGCTCTTCCCGGCATGAAAGTCCACGAACAAAATGTTCCAACATGGGTTTCCCATGGCTCAGCTCCTGGCTCTGGCATGGGGACATCCATGGGCTGCAGACTCAACCCCCACTGTGGGGGTCCACCCCTGCTCTGACATTGAGTGTCTCTGGGGTCTCAGTTCAGTCACACCTGCCCTCAGGCTCAGCTTTCTGCTCCAGTGTGGAGGCCTCCATGGCCCACATCTGGGTATCTGCTCCGCCGTTGAACCTCCATGGGCTGCAGGGACCTCATTCACCTTCTCCTACTCCATGTGGTTGAACTGGGTGTCTGAAGTTCTCTTTCCTTTCACTCCTCCTCCTCCCTCCTGGCAACAAAGCTCTGGTCGTCTTTTGCTCAGGTCAATGGCCTCTCCTCCAGGTTCTCTCCACCTTCTTCTTTTCAGAACAGTCCTTTCCCTCACCAATATGGATTTGCAGAGGTGTTTCTCTAGGACTTTTCAACTTCCCACATTTTGCACAAGCAGCTGAGAGAGAGCATAGCCAGAGCAATGGACTTAAATTGACCAGTAGGATATTCCATATTCTACAACACCATACTTAGTATATAGATAAGGGTTGGCTAGAAAGCTCTTTCTCTGTCTTCTGGGATTGCGGTTTTTTATTTATTTTCTCTGCTCTGGGATCACTAGCCAGGCATGGGCTGGGCATT
>NW_010340514.1:0-485 GCF_000700745.2 Antrostomus carolinensis
TCCAGGCTGAACAGCCCCAGCTCTTTCAACCAACAGCAGCCTGGTCTGTATCAGAAATAGTGTGGCCAGCAGGACCAGGGAAGTGATTGTGCCCCTGTACTCAGCACTGGTGAGGCCACACCTCGAGTCCTGTGTTCATTTTTGGGCCTTTCACTACACGAAAGACATTGAGGTGCTGGAGTGTGTCCAGAGAAGGGCAATGAAACTGATGAAGGTTCTGGAGCACTGGTCTTATGCAGAGAGGCTGAGGGAACTGGGGTTGTTTAGTCTGGAGAAAAGGAGTCTGAGGGGAGACCTTATCGCTCTCTACAGCTACCTGAAAGGAGGGTGTAGCGAGGTGGGTGTTGGTATTTTTTCTGAAGTAACAAGCAATAGGATGAGCGGAAACAGCCTCAAGTTGCTCCAGAGGAGGTTTAGATTGGATATTAGGAAAAATTTATTCACCAAAAGTGTTGTCAAGCATTGGAACAGGCTGGCCCGGGAAA
>NW_010340514.1:521-3294 GCF_000700745.2 Antrostomus carolinensis
CTGCCCAGGGAAGTGGTGGAGTCACCATCCCTGGAGGTATTTAAAAGACGTGTAGATGTGGTGCTTAGGCACATGGTGTAGTTGTGGACTTGGCAGTGTTACATTTACAGGTGGACTCAATGATCTTAAATTAAAGGTCATTTTCAACCAAATCAATTCTATGGTTCTGTTCTATGCTCCTCCTGCTGAGCCACAGCTGCAGAACAGGTTCTTTGCCTTGATAGCAGATGAGAGGGTGATGCCTCTGTGCAGCAAAGCATCTGGGCCATCTAAGTCTGAACCACACTGGAGCAGCAGGAAGAAAAGATGAGTGATGGTAATGCAAGACTTTCTCCTGTAGGAGGTGGAGGCCCCTCTCTGCTGGCCTTATATGCTTGTTAGGGAGGTTTGCTGCTTCCTGGGAGCTCGGGTCCAGGACTGCAGAGGCAACCCCTGTTGCTCTTCTACATGGGCACCACAGATACTGCCACAGAGATGTGGAGTGTATTAAGAGTAGCTATGTGGCTCTGGAGGCAAAAGTCAGAGGCACAGGTGGCCAGGGTTTTTCCTTCAGTTCTTCTGGTGAGGTGGAAGGGCTCAGTGAGGAGTAGATAGATTCTACAGGTCAGTGAATGATTTTGCACCTGCTATCTATAGCAGGGATCATGGGATCCTCGTTGAAGATGGAGGACTGCTAGGAAGAGATGGAATCCATCTGACCAAGTTGGGCAAAAGCATCTTTGCCAACAGGCTGGCAAATCTGGTGGGGAGAGCTTGAAGCTAGGAATGAGGAGGGAAGGAGATTATGACTTTTAAACAAGTGAGAAAGTGATGGCCTAGACTGGCAAGCAAGAAGTGGAAGGTAATTTGAATAAGAGGGGCAAAACAGTCCAGAGGGCTTCTGCCCAAAATGTATGTACACAATTAAGGAAGTGCTGAGAAGACAGGATTATGGGAGAAGCACTCACACTTTCTGGGAAATCAACACAACTGTCTGCTTCTCTGAAGTGCCTGTATCCTAATGCGTGCAGCTTGGGGTACAATAGGAGGCACTGGAGGCTTGTGTGCAGTTTCAGCACTATGATATCATTGGAATCACAGAGAGTCAGTGGGATAGCTTGCACAACTTGGAGTGGTGCCATGGGTGGTTGTAGGGTCTTTAGGAGGAACAAGTGTGAAGAACTGCACTATAAACTTGTGTCAAAGATTGTTTGCAAGAATGGTCACAAGACCAGGATTCTGGAAACCCCAACTTGTGAAAACGCCCTGCCTGTGAAAACATTTTGTGTGGACATGCCCCTGCCCCAAGTGCTGGAGGGCACAGACATGCCATTGCTATGGAAACCACAGCCCTCAAAGGTGTATTTGAGGAGGACCTGCATGGACAAGGGCAAGGAGAGGGACAGAGAGGACGACCGCCTGACTACACCGCACCACGCCGCACTGCTGTGGAGCAAGCAACTGAGACCTCCTCACCCATCCCTCACCGTCACCTCGCCACTGGACCCGTGGTGGTGACTATTCTTGCTGCCCTATCCTGACTTCTTGCTTGATTTCCCATCTTTCGTTCCATCCTGTCCTATTGCTACCCTCTTTATTACTTTTTCTTTTTGTAATAAAAGGTGTTCTGGGAGTGCAGCATGTGACCTCGCTTGTGTCTTAATCTCACTCTTGGGATCATATCGAAACCTTCCCCGACATCGGATAGGGACATTTCAATGATCCTGACATCGGATTTGGACAACAGGCCAGAAAGGTGAGAAGGAATTGCCCTTTATGTGAGACAGCAGAGAATATACACAGAGCTCTGCCTTGGGATAGATGATGACCAATTAATATTTTATGAGTTAGGATTAGAGGAAAAACAAACTAGGTGATGCTATGGTGACTGTTTGCCACAGACCCCTTGAGCAGAAAGAAGTACGTAAGGTTTTCTTGAGATGACTGGAAGAATTCTCATTTTCACAGACCTCAGTCTGAATGGGAAACTTTAACGAAGTCGGTGTCTGCTGGAAGAGCAACACTGCCAGGCACAACAGTCCAGGAGGTTACTGGAGTGCCTTGATGGTAACTTCCTGAGACACATGATTGAGGGGCTGAAGAGGGAAGATGTTCTACTAAACCTAGTATGTACAAACAAGGAGGGTCGGTGGCAGCATTGACTGCAGCGACCATGAGATAGTAGAGTTCATGATCTTGAGTGATGTGAACAAGCTAAATAGCAGCATCACAACCCTAGACTTCAGGAGAGCAGATTTGGCTTGTTCAGAGGTCTGCTTGGAAGAATCATGTGTAAAATGGTCCTGGACAGAAAAGGCATGCAGGACAGCTGATTGATTTTGATTTTGTTGGTTCCCCATCGGCCCTCTGTCAAGGATCACCTCTTCCAAGCTCAAGAAGAGTCCACCTCAATGTGAAGAAAACTGAGCAAAAGTAGCAGGTTATGTGAATACATGAGTAAGGTACTACTGACAAAACTCAAAGAAAAAAGGGAAGCATACAAGATGTAAAAGGAGGGTCAGATGGACCCAGGAGGAATGCAGAGACACTAAGTGTGCAAGGCTGGCTTTAGGAAAACCAACACCCATTAAGAGTCAAAGCTAGTGAGGGACATGAAGGGCAACAAGAAGGGCTTTTATGGGTTTCTCCAAAGCAAAAGGAAGGCTAGAGAAAACATGAGCCTACTGGTGAGTGGAGCCAGTGGGAAAAAAAAAAATAAAAGGAAAACAAAAGAAAACCTCCTGGTGGAGGAGAAACAGCTTGAGGAACATTTAAATAAACTGGAAATACACAA
>NW_010340515.1:0-17987 GCF_000700745.2 Antrostomus carolinensis
CAAACTTGCTGAGGGTGCACTCAATCCCACCCATATTTGGGTGAGGGTGCACTCAATCCCATCCCATATTTGCCCTATAACTCCAAGCAACAGCTGACAGGAAAAGCCAAGTATTCGGTAATGCCACACTTCAGACATTCATCTGAAAATATAAGTATTTCTTACAGATTAAACTCAAAAAATCACCTCTGTGATATAGTGAGGGAGAAATCACTGTCATCTAACACAGAAAAGCTGTTTCTAGTGTGACACTATCCTTTTATCACACCTTCGCTATATGGATAACTTAGGCATGAGGCAGACAAAGCTATAAGGACTGCATTTATAAAGCCAGGACCAAATCTCTCTGAGGTGCTATGTGAGCAATGCAGTTCAAGTGATGTGTGGTTTTCATAGGGAACTTTGTACGTGGATGGGATAATAGCATCAAAGGATTTCGTGCTTTTCTTTACCATTTGTTTGAATGCCAAATTTACTTTTGTGTTAGTTCGCAGAGTAAAACTGGAAAAAATGGAAAGTTGCTTAACCTGGGGAAATATTCTTGCAGTGTACCTGGAAATGTGAAAAACTACCTAAAAGATGTTATACAGAGTTCCAACTTTGAATGCAGGATTCTTCCATTATAGTACATTAAACTCCTTATTTAGCGTTTGTGTTTGCATTGAACATGGTAGACTATAACACAGTTTATTCATATACAACTATGTTTTGAAGCACTAGGATGAATCAAAAACAGTAAAATTTGCCCAGAGAGGTTGTGGAGTCTCCTTCTCTGGAGATATTCAAAACCCACCTAAATGTGATCCTGTGTAATCTGTTCTAGGTGAACCTGATTTTGCAGTGGGGTTGGACTAGATGATATCCAGAGGTCCCTTCCAACCTCAACCATTCTGTGATTCTGTGAAAAGTGTTTTGTGTCACTTGACAGAGATGAACATGAAGATAAGGACCAGAGATAAAAAGGTTAAACTTTAGTGATTTTTCTAAAAAGGCATTGTCTTTAAAAATGAGCTGGCAAGAAATAAAATAATAAAACAATAAAACAATAAAACAATAAAACAATAAAGCAATAAAACAATAAAACAATAAAACAATAAAACAATTAAACAATTAAACAATTAAACAATTAAACAATTAAACAATTAAACAATTAAACAATTAAATAATTAAATAAACTCTTTCAGCCTGTCTTCATAGGAGAGGTGCTCCAGCCCTTGGATCATCCTGGTGGCCCTCCTCTGGACTTGTTCTAGCTGCTCCAGGTCTCTCTTGTGATGGGGGCTCCAGAACTGGATGCAGTATTCCAGGTGGGGCCTTACAAGAGCAGAGTAGAGGGGCAGAATCACCTCCCTCAACCTGCTGGACATGCTTCTTTTGATGCAGCCCAGGATACGGTTGGCCTTCTGGGCTGCACGCACACATTGCCGGCTCATGTTGAGCTTCTTGTCCACCACCACTCCCAAGTCCTTTTCTTCAGAGCTGGTCTCAAGCCATTCATTATTCAGCCTGTATTTGTGCCTGGGTTAGTACCTAGGTTTCTGAAGTACCTAAGTTTCTGAAGCAAATACAACCCCAGCTGATTATAAATCTTTCCACACTTAATGGAAACCTGAACGTGCTCAAGAAAAATGGAGACTGATCTATCGTAACAAGACTCTCCTGCAGAGTGTTTCTGAGGAGCGTTGGTTACAGCAATAGCAAACCTTTTTTTAGGAATGTCAGAATGACTTTGTATTTTAATCTATCCCTTGAGTTTGTATAAAATAACTGTTCCATAGTATTTTTGAAAATAGAATAAAATTGTTTCTGCTCGTGCATCCTTCTCACCCACAAAGAAATGGTGAGGATGTGGGTTCTACCTAGTCTGTTTCTGAGGAGTCAATTTGATCATTAGTGTTGATATTCCTATTCATTACTGTAAACTATGTCTTGACATATTAATAAAATACAAGACTTTGATATGTTTTTCATTTTTTGCACTTTAGTTCTAGTAAAAGTCGTCAGTTGACCTAAATCACAGAATCAAAGAAGGGTAAAGGTTTCAAGGGAACTCTGGAAGTCATCTGGTCCAATGTCCC
This sequence comes from Antrostomus carolinensis, assembly GCF_000700745.2. Lineage (NCBI taxonomy): Eukaryota > Metazoa > Chordata > Aves > Caprimulgiformes > Caprimulgidae > Antrostomus > Antrostomus carolinensis. The sequence continues at coordinate 2,079 of NW_010340515.1, forward strand.
TGCTCCAGCAGAGCTACCTACAGCAGGCTGCCCAGGATCATGTCCAGATGGTTTTTAAATATCTCCAAAGATGGATACTCCACAATGTCCCTGGGCAACCTGTACCAGTGCTCAGTCACCCTCCCAGTAAAAAAGTGTTTCCTGATGTTTAGATGGAATGTCCTGTGTTTCAGCTTGTGCCCACTGCTTCTTTTCCTGTCTCTGAACACCATAGAAAAGAGCCTGACTCCATCTTCTTTGCACCTTTCCTTCAGATATTTATACTCATCGATAAGCTTCCCCCTTGAGCCCTCCAGGCTAAATATTCTCAGCTTTCTCAACCTTTTCTCCTATGAGAGTTGCTCCAATCCCTTAACCATCTTCATGGCCCTTCATGGCTGGACTCTTTTCATTATACCTGTGTCTCTCTTGCACTGAGGACCCCAAAACTGGACATAGTACTCCAAGTGTGACCTCACCAGTGCTGAATGGAGTGGAAGGATCACCTCCCTTGACCTGTTGAAACACTTCTCTTAATGCACTCCAGGATACCATTAACCTTCTCTGCTGCAAGGTCATACTGTTGGCTTATGGTCAACTTGGTGTTCACCAAGACCCCCAGGTCCTTTCCTGCAAATCTGCTTTCCAACTGGTCCACCTCCATCATCTATGAAGGAATGGGGATGTTCTGCCTAAGGAGCAGGAGTCTGCACTTCCCTTTTGACCTGGATTGCTTACTATGCTCTCCTTCCAGAAGTTACTCTTTCTCATGCCCCTCCAACAGAAATACATTTTTATATTTTACTGTCAGCAGATGACTGACTTGGAAAAGCATTGATATTTTCTCAGCGGCAACTATAGCTGGAGTTTTGGAGTTTTCTGAACACTGCATTAGGAATTGAGAACGGTTATGTAATTTGCTTAATAGTGACGTTTATTTCCTGAATGGCCTTACTATCTCTCTGCTCAATTGTCCTCACTGGTATAAGAAAGTAATTACTACTTTATTACAGTCTAAATGATTATTTCTATTTATAAAATGAACGGGACTTTCAGGAAGAAAATAATTTTAGGGTGTTGCTGTAGGAATGACATTAATTAATGCATTAAACTAGGACATAATCAGTCTGGATTTAGTTCCAGCCTTGATCATGAACTTCATGATACTTTATCGACAGGTACTTACTAACTGGTCTCTTTCTTCCAGTATAAAGATGACAAAAGTAACAAATTCCTACTTTTTTTCCTCTTGTTCAATAAATAGAGACTAGTTAAGACCCCAGAAATGTGTAGTACATTATCCCTTTAGACCAGCTTGTGTTTTTTTATAGTCTGTAGTTATTCACACTTTCATCTTCTAATTGTTAACATGAAACTGCTTTGCTGAATTTGCCTTCTTGAAATCAATCAGTGTTGTACAGGGACACTTAAGCTTGTATATCTCCACCAAAAATGCCTTCTATGAGGTTAGAAGCCGCAATGCTTGCTTAAATCCACTGAAAATTCCTCCTGCAAAGGATAAGCTGTATAACTTCATGTCCTGATTCTGCCAGTAACTCATTATACAACTGTCCAAATCTGAAACTAAAAACTGTGCATACATATATCCTGATAAAAATAACTCATACAACATTTATACTATTTAACATCACTAATTCCAGTTTACAATTATTTAACAGATCACATCTTTCTATAGTATCTATTATCTTATACAGAATAAATAATATACATTAGGAAGTTTTAAATAGGTATTCACAAATTACACCAATAACTTTTGATGTTCATAGAAACCCAGTGTATATTTATTTAAATCAGACTCTTAATGCTTTATTAAAGGAACATGTGTTTGCATTACTTCTGCAAATGCATACATGACTTAATCAGTGACATATTAACTCTTTCATTTTTAGTATTTACTATTTTACTATTACAATTAGCAAAACTCTGTACACAACCAGTCTGAATATAATGAGTATTTCTAAAATGCATAATGGGTATTTTATAATCTTAAACATTATTATGAAATGTAGAAAAAAAATGAATGATGATAGCCAAAGTATTAAAATAGTATAAAATACAATAGCCCCTACATAAATGTTTGTTTCTTTTTACATTATTTCTTTTTCAGAATACAGCTCAAAAGAAAACCATGATCAGAGTCAAGTTTGTGCATTCATTCTTTTTAACCAAATATAGTTGAATTTATATTTCCAGACAGGATATCAGTAAATATAGATCAATGATTTAGGAGTTTTCTTATTCTCCATGTAGCATAAATGTAATCTCTCTCAAAGTCTCGTTCATTCTTTATGACCATCTCATAAAAAATATAAAAATAAACCTGGTCAGAAAATGGCATGAGAAAAGATCTTAGGCATGTCTGGTGGTTACCAAAGGAGGGACCATTTTTAAACTTTTTTTTTAAATTTTTGGGAGGAATATTTGTCAGTGAAACTTGAACCTTTGCTTGAGTTACAATTTGCAGGTGGTTCTAAATACAGCTTTTATCGAAATATAATACTATCAAGGTCTGGATTTACAGAATCACAGAATGTTAGGGATTGGAAGGGACCTCAAAAGATCATCTAGTCCAACCCCCCTGCCGGAGCAGGAACACCTAGATGAGATTACACAGGAAGGCGTCCAGGCGGGATTTGAATGTCTCCAGAGAAGGACACTCCGCAACCTCCCTGGGCAGCCTGTTCCAGTGTTCCATCACCATAAAGAAGCTTTTTCTCAAGTTTAAGTGGAACCTCCTGTGTTCCAGCTTGCACCTATTGCCCCTTGTCTTATCATTGGTTGTCACCAAGAAGAGCCTGGCTCCATCCTCGTGACATTTGCCCTTAACATATTTATAAACATTAATGACCTCACCCCTCAGTCTCCTCCAAACTAAAGAGACCCAGCTCCCTCAGCTTTTCCCCTTAAGAGAGATACTCCATTCCCTTAATCATCTTTGTGGCTCTGTGCTGGTGTCTCTCAAGCAGTTAGGAAATTATTATTTTCCTATGTAAATAAACTCTAAAATATCCAGTGTTTGATTTTTAGTCATTAAGAAAGAACAAGATATATTGTAGAAGATGTTAAAGGAAACACCGGAAGATCAATCATTTCATATACAAAGAGCAGGTCCTATATGGGAATACAGACTGAGCTGTTAAAGACCTTTCTTAACATGTAGCATTTTTGCCTATTGTTCTTCATATAGCTTCTAAAATGTAAATTTCAAAACCAATAAGCATAATTTGATGGCTGTAATAACACTGCCAGACTTTGGCATCCTATTTTACGGTCTCTGTATAAATAGATGAAATAAATAGGCTCCTAGCTCATGTCCTCTTACTTACAGTTTGGAAAGGTATTCCTCTCCCCATAAACTGTTGACTGGAAGTCTACCAGAATTAGCTGGTAAGAATGTATAACTTATTATGCAAATGCTCTGCCAAGAGGGATACCTTTCAGATTTTGGCACCATCCAAAGACTTACATACATTTTATTATAGTAGCTATATCAGCACTGGCAGTCTATAAAATAGTAAGTTTTACTCCAAAAATTTTTAAATTTGAGTTGAGAAGAAAGGTCTATTTAACCCACTATTGGGGTTTCCTTTGTCTTAGTTAAGTTAACTTGTCGCTCATGATACAAATACCATCACACCATGCACTAAATACATTTTCAAACCAGTATTTTTGTGACTTCACCAATGCTCTCTGACATGACTTGGGTAGTCATCCACCAAAGTAAATCATAATTCTCCTTTAAAGTCTTCCATGAACCTTTCCTCAGTCTTAATGCAGAGAGCACAGTTTATTGTATTAACCTCTGCTGTCTCATTTTCCCTTGCACTTCTTTATCTGTTTCCTTCTATGAAATATTTATTCTCCTGTTTCCTATATAAAGTTTTAAAAAATTAAAACCTTAATAAAGTCTATGGATCTCTTTGTGCTCTATGCTTGCACAGTGTTTAGAGTAAAGGTAATCTGTATGTGAATAGCACAGCTGGATGCTATGAGAATAATAAAGCAAAAGCAACATTAAGCAATATATATATAAAACCATTTTTCACCAAAAAATATTCTCTTTGTGCAAGAAATAAACACCTAGTATAAGCATAAAGCAAAATGTCATAGCTCAAGGCCTCTCTCAGTAAAACCTTAAAAAGAACTTTTTTTTTCTCCCACAGTTTAAAGAAAAAGATAGTTCATCAGTTTTCCACTAAAATAAACTACTCCAGTCCTCTTATTTTTATTTAATTATTTTTCCATAGTATTAAAAGTCTCTCAGGAGATGCTTTCAAAATTAAATCACATCAGTCATCAGAAGTAGTCAACTAAAAGGGAACATGTTCTGACAAAATAACTGACTGAAAATACTATTAATGTTAGAGTGGCACAAATTGTATAGGTATTACCTTATTTTATAATCCTTGGCCAAGAACAGCATTGTCAGCTTCTGATTTCTGGCAAAATTATGGACAGTTTTGCTGCACATATGTTACACACAAATGTACACAGTAATTGTGATTATGAGAGGTATCAGACTGGCTGTATACGCAGTGTGCATCCACTTTAGGTTAAAGATGTTTCCAGGGTGTATCAGAATTGTCACTTCATGCCAAGGAGTTATGAACATTTCTGGGATTTGAAAAGCTGTGGGATTTCAATGACCTGCAACAGATTAACACCAGCTTGAACAGGAACCTAATATCTCTAAGTCCTTGGCAAGTTTTATAGAATACTCAAAGTCTATCCAGACAGCATTTCTGAAAAGAAGGGAAATGTAGAAGTGCCATAGTTCCAGTCCAGAAGACTGGTTTTATATTTCCAGAGACATTATCACATTTCTGTGGGAAATTGTACTTCCTGATGACTGTTACGTGCACGTTTTTTTTTTGAAAAAGGATGATACCCTGTGATACAGTAGAAACCAAAACTTTTCATAGGAACATATCATACTGTACTAAGCCCAGAGGTAGAATTTTGGTTAACATTAAAAAAGTGAGGAAAAAAAAATATCTCAAGATTGGTTTAATTTTCAAAAAAGTTTGGGATGAGGAAGAAAATTATTGAGTTTCTTATTTTATCATCCTTCCATGTCCATGTTGCTACCAGTGTATTTCCTATTCCTGCTATGATATTACTCCTGATAGAGCTAATTCACTCATCATAAATAATTTAATACTATCTAAAGCAAAGTCTTGACCATCAGCCTCCCTCATGACTAATGAAAACCCTAATTACTGTGAATCAAGCTCTATCCAGGATCACCAAATATGTAATTTAGAAAAAAGTGAAACAGTTTCAGGTTTTGAGAATACGATAGCATCTTGTGTTATGTAGCACTCCTGTGATAGCTCATATTGCAGGACTGAAAACAGATTTGACACTGAGTTTGTATTTTTAAAAGGTCTTTTTTCTTGAAATCAAATAATAACTTTCAAAGTATCTTTATCATTTCAGGAGAGGTTTCAATTATATGTAAAACCTTATAACATTTGGAAAAATGACCTGTACTTTCAGTTGTCATTTAAATTGTAATTTGTAGGAAAAAAATATGCACTTAATGTCATACTTTGAAGATCAGATAAATGACATCCAGTAGTTCAGTCTGCTATTTTAGTAGTAGACATGAGTTTAATAGGGATTTTTTGTCTTTATGTCTAAGTTTAATTAGGCAAATTTATGTATTTATTTGCTGGAAATGTTGTTATATTTGGGGGATACTACAATATTTTACAATGGGCTGCCATGAAAACTTAAATAAAAATTAAAACTCATTATCTAAAATATTCCCTGATAAATGACCCTTGAAAATATTGAGATATTCCTAACATAATTTTCTGATGGTTCAGAACAAGAATGTGACTTTGATTTTGTTTTTCTACTAACTGAAATTAAGTAGTTACTGCTTCAGACTGCCATTTCTTTAAGAATGTGGATTTCTTGAACAGTTCTGAGCAGATTCCACACTCAGTGTAAGAGGATAGTTTCCCCTCTCGCCTCTCCCCTCTCCTTTGGACTTTGTTCTGAAATTTCTATGCAGCCTTATTGGTAAAAAGGAAAGGAAAAGGGAAAGGGAAAGGGAAAGGGAAAGGGAAAGGGAAAGGGAAGGGAAAAGGGAAAGGGAAAGGGAAAGGGAAAGGGAAAGGGAAAGGGAAAGGAAAAGGGAAAGGGAAAGGGAAAGGGAAAGGGAAAGGGAAAGGGAAAGGGAAAGGGAAAGGGAAAGGGAAAGGGAAAGGGAAAGGGAAAGGGAAAGGGAAAGGGAAAGGGAAAGGGAAAGGGAAAGGGAAAGGGAAAGGGAAAGGGAAAGGGAAAGGGAAAGGGAAAGGGAAAGGGAAAGGGAAAGGGAAAGGGAAAGGGAAAGGGAAAGGGAAAGGGAAAGGGAAAGGGAAAGGGAAAGGGAAAGGGAAAGGGAAAGGGAAAGGGAAAGGGAAAGGGAAAGGGAAAGGGAAAGGGAAAGGGAAAGGGAAAGGGAAAGGGAAAGGGAAAGGGAAAGGGAAAGGGAAAGGGAAAGGGAAAGGGAAAGGGAAAGGGAAAGGGAAAGGGAAAGGGAAAGGGAAAGGGAAAGGGAAAGGGAAAGGGAAAGGGAAAGGGAAAGGGAAAGGGAAAGGGAAAGGGAAAGGGAAAGGGAAAGGGAAAGGGAAAGGGAAAGGGAAAGGGAAAGGGAAAGGGAAAGGGAAAGGGAAAGGGAAAGGGAAAGGGAAAGGGAAAGGGAAAGGGAAAGGGAAAGGGAAAGGGAAAGGGAAAGGGAAAGGGAAAGGGAAAGGGAAAGGGAAAGGGAAAGGGAAAGGGAAAGGGAAAGGGAAAGGGAAAGGGAAAGGGAAAGGGAAAGGGAAAGGGAAAGGGAAAGGGAAAGGGAAAGGGAAAGGGAAAGGGAAAGGGAAAGGGAAAGGGAAAGGGAAAGGGAAAGGGAAAGGGAAAGGGAAAGGGAAAGGGAAAGGGAAAGGGAAAGGAAAAGGAAAAGGAAAAGGAAAAGGAAAAGGAAAAGGAAAAGGAAAAGGAAAAGGAAAAGGAAAAGGAAAAGGAAAAGGAAAAGGAAAAGGAAAAGGAAAAGGAAAAACCTCTTTACTGTGAGGATGTCAGAGCACTGGAATAAGATGCCCAGAAAGGTTGTGGAGTTTCCATCTCTGGAGATGTTCAAAACCAATCTGTTTTTGCTTTATCAAGGACTCAGACTGGATGATCTCCTGAGGTCCCTTCCAACCTCTACGATTCTCTGACTCTGTGATTCTGTAAGCTATTATCAAATTGCAGGAGATAAAAAAATAGATAATAATAATAATTTTAAAAAAACCAAAACAGACTTTTCCTCAACCTTCAAGTTTGCAAATGTGAATAAACTCTTAATTTAGATTCATACTTCTGGTCAGCTAGGAGTTATACTTTAGGCAAATAGATTGGAAATGGTTTAAGCTGTTACGAAGGAGATAGTGAGTCAGAAACTTTTCTAGGATGATTTAAAAATGTTGGTGTTAAAAACGTTAGATGATTTCTCTCTCATTTTCAATTATCTCTTTTCAGGTCACTGACATTGGAGGCATGAAAATTATTTTAGTTACTTTTTTCAGTATAGAGGGGTTTGGTTTTGGTTTGGTTTTGTGGGGTTTTTTTTCAGCAAGACCTTTCCTTTCTCACCATACCTCTTCTTCATCCCCCTGTAATATTTATCTTATCTTTGCTTGTTTTACTTTATAAAGATATATATAGGCACTTAGGTGTGTTTATGTACTCATCATGCTACATGAAGATGGAGTGTAACCTCATTTTCAGTCTTGGTTCTTGCCCTTTATTTTGCATTATATAAACTAAATTTTCTGGAACTCCCTTGTATTACAGGATGCTGCTGCTAGGCTAAAAGCAAGAAAAGAAAATAGACTACAGAATCTCCCTGAAAGAAAATTAAACATCAGATTTTCCTGCTTGAAAGTGCTTTCTGTTCTGCCCTCTTGCACATTATACTCTGACAGGTATCTCAAATGAGCAGGTGCAATACACAGTAAATAGATGTATGGCTTTTGTGCTTATCGCTGTTCGTCATGAAGCCACACTGGAGCAGGCTGCTGTCTCAGTATGTGTTATGATCATCAGAGCTTAAGGTTTTCTGAAGTATATTTCACAGCACCACAAAATTACTTTTTTTTTTTTTTTTCTCTCCAGAAATTTTAAAATATTTGTGGCCTTGCCCCAGTGTTTTCTCTTTTCCCTGTGTGTACTGCACTCCTGCTTTTAACAAAGGGCAACTCCCTAATAAACGTAACAGCTTCATAAAAGCACAACTTGTGGTATAGTCTGGGCACTCTACATGCCTCTAGCATTTGTCCTGACGTAAGGTTAAAGGCTGAAGATATTGTTCTTACAGCCACTGGGACTTTTCTGAAGACCTAAAAAAAAAAAAAAGTCTGATCAGGCAAGTGTTACAGGAGTTCAAGATGTATTTTACAAAGATGTGCTATAGTCTATCAGTGACAGAAGTGTGGGGTGCTAGATCATGCAGCCTGTTCTGGGTAAAAACAGTCAGAAGAATTCAGTCAGTTGTGACTTACAGAGAGCTGATGATGATTGGCTTAGCACTAAGTAACTCTCAGTCCATCTTTAACTTTCCAACAAAGCTAGTAATAGCTTTCTAGCCAAAGGTCTTTGTAGCTCATTGGTCAGGCCATCCTTGATATAGTGAAAACCTGAAGTCCTGACTACTTTCAGTAAGTTTTTACTGTAGCCTTTAGCTTCAAAGTAAGCAGGTTCTAAAGATTCAGAGAAATTTTTACTGCTTCTCCCTCCAAGCAAGAAATTCTACAGGATTCCAAATCACCAAAAGCATTTTTTATCAACTACTTCAAAAAGATATCCATCAAAGGGCCAAGGCTTACGCTGGAATCGGAAGAAGAAAAAATAAAATAAAACAAAATATGAGCTACATTAAAAGAAAAATAAATATCTTTCATACTAATTTTACCAGTAGTTTTCCCAAAAGATTATAGGAAATTAAAAGTGAAGGGATTAAAGTAATCTAAACTAAATTCTTCCAGTATCCTGGAGTTTTCATGATATTACAAGTGAGTATGAGCAGAGATAAGCAAGCTCTTCAAGTTCACACTGTTCTAGTTCTTATTTGAACAAGTTAAAAATCACGGATGATATTCTCTTTGAATCAACAGTGATATTTCAGGAGCACGATAGAACTTCCCAGGGGAAGCAATTAGGAAGGTTTCAGACAGATATTTGGAAGATGTCAGAGGTCTATGAAGGCAAAAGAGGTTTAAGAGGTTAATATTTGTTTTGATGAAATCCTGTTCGTGCTTTGAGGACATGAATTACATAGGTGCATAAAGTAAATAGCAATTTGAGTAAAAGGACAAGTTCAGTGTCAGAACCCTGGATCAAAGTTTAGAGACTTCACTGTTGTCATTCTTTAGGAGCTGCTTTGGGAACCAGTCCGTCTTCTTACTGATCCAGCATAGAAAAGTGCAGCAATCAGTCAGTAAGATATGGAGATTTAGATAATATAAACAGCTTCTAAAACACTGACGAAATCTTCAAAAAGGCTAATTAGCACTACAGGATTTGTTTATATTATACCCATATTTGCAATAGACACATTCTTAGAGATTTAACAAGCTTCACCATAGAAATTCATGTCGTCAAATTTGGGAAACAACCATCACTAAAGGGTGAACTGAAATCTACACAAAAAGTACCCCTATAGTTCAATTTCCTTTGCAGTTTCTTCAAATATGATTACAGCCACAAAATTCTTTAAGAAGTTAGAGCTCTCATCCTAGAACATGCAATCTGTAGGGCTGTGAGAAATGCATAGTAAAATAATCTAACATTAGAGAGCATATGATGATGATTTTGAAGACTGTTCACTAAGGATTCTCTTCTGATCCTACTAAACTGAACAATTTCACCTAGTGTATCTAATGTATACCTAGTATATAAAATGCAAAGTGATTAATTTGCTTTTAAATCATGTCAGGATTTGCATAGATTCATGCTACGCCAAGACACTGTGAGCATCTTTGGTACCAGTACAGCAGTATTTACACAAATAATTGAATCATGGAATTTCCCAGACAGAACTCTGGTGGGAACATGGTGCTACCCAGGTGCCAGGCTGCAGGATGTGCCCTACCCTTATCCAGTACTGGAGGACAGCAGTGAGCACACCTGTGGGAGGTGCACACAGGTAGAAGAACTCTTCCACTTTGTGACAGAGCTCCAGGAGAAGGTGAACAGGTTGAGAAGCATCAGGGAGTTCATGAGAGAGAGAGACCACTGGAATCACAACCTACCTTCCCTGGGACAGGCCTGACAGGCAGACAGGATGCATGTTGTGGAGGATTCCCTGTCCTCTCTCTTCCTGGTTGAACACAGTGACTTATGGGATAGGGGATAATGGAGACAAATTCCTGCATGGAATATATGCGACCATATTTCAGAAATTAATACAATTAGGTTGCTTGGAAAGCCTCTGGAAAAAAACTACTTTTTTCTGATCATACATTCATGTCTTCTGACCTCTGCTCTGAAAAACATGTTCATTCTTAATTTGATGCTTTTCTATGTCAGCATACTGACACAACTTAAACTATATAAGTATATAATATTTATTTTATCCATCTTGCTCCTTTTGGTTAAAATGTAAAACTAAAAGACTAAAAAAATCCTTTAATAACTCTGCTGGTGACCTTCAGCAGCCTGTAGACTCAAATTTATCATTACATTTGTAGGAAGATTGGTATGAAAAATGCAACTTACTTCACAATTCAAGAAGTAGCTTAATCATTTAAGTTCCTTTTTTTGGTGTTCTTGACTTTGCAACCTTACTATTCTCTTAACATTTTTCACATGAGTTTGTTCCTCCATTTAATAATAAAACTTTAAGCCACACAGTTAAACCGGCATATGGTATTTACAAATAGCTCACAGAATCGCAGAATCACAGAATCGTTAGGGAAACTAAAGGGACCTGAGGAGATCATCTAGTCCAACCGCCCTGCTGCTAAAGCAGGTTCCCTACAACAGGTTGCACAGCAAAGTGTCCAGGAGGGTTTTTTTTCTTTTTTTTTAAAAAAAAAAACAAAACCCCACACCCTCAGTTTATTATTTTGCTAAAGAAATACAACATATATATAGAATTTGTCTCGTCTGATTCAGCTTTTAGTATGAGTATGATATTTTGTGAATATCTGAAATATTAAATTGTGCATAATATGTTCCGGGAAGTATCCTAATACATACATACAGCACCTCAGCATTTTTCTTTGAAAACTCTTTTGGTTTAGTTCTTATTTATTTTATGTTGTTTTTATGCTAACTAACCCATCATTAAATTTAATGTAAAGTACTGTTTAAAATATTTCAATGACAATGATACTATGTAATTTTTTATTGTTTCACACAAAATTCCAGTTAATCTTGCAATTCCACATGAAGTCTTTTTCATGTTACTAAAAACAGCAGCTATGAATTTATATATTCTTCCAACCTGTAGGCTGTAAAAACTTTTTAAGGATGGTCTTCAATAACAAAATCTGAGCTCAGAAAGATCTAGATTACAATCAATTAAAATATGATATATATTTAAAGTAATGGCAATAATCTTTGCAGTTAAAGGTTGAAATTATTTCGGTTGTAAGGCAGGTGGCTTGCAAAAACTAAAATGTTATTTCAGCTCCAGATCTAAACAAGATTGGTACAGAATCTGCCAGAACCATAACTAGTTCAAAACCTTTTCCTTTGTAAAATAATTTCTTATTTTTTGTTTCCTATACACTGTAATGTACAGCTTTCCTTTCAATACACTATTGTCTTAACATTTTGCATTTTGCATCTGTTTCTTTCTCTCTCTCTGTCTCCCACCCAAACACACACACACATAAACACAGAGTATAGCTGGATTTGGTGTCCTGGACAAGAAGTTGATAGGCTTTACCTATCAACATAATTTACCTGGAGATGGCTTCAGTGGCAGTGTAGCCTGCAGGGCTAAGAATCTGTTTTAAGCCTGAGAGTACAATAGTTATTCTTCTGAAGAGATCCTGGTCTCCAGCTGTCAGCCTTCCCCTTCTGTCTTTTGACTTAGCTCATTTTGTACCAAATCATAAATACTCTTATCAGTTTTTACTTTTGTATCTTTTCAGCATTTTCAATTGATGTCACCTTTTTACCATGAGGTTGTATGTAGATAGTTACCAAACTAATGTCTGTCACCTATTTAATACCTGAAAATAATAATTTTTGTCTTGGCTCTCTCTATTGTAACTACAAAATCTATTCTTCCCTTTCACACACTTTGATTTTCATGTTGGATTTTTTTCTGCTATTATTCTTGATATAAAAGAGCCAGCACATCATGAGGAAGCACAGAGCTGGTCTACAATGAGCCAAGCAAAAAACTCTACACGAATTTTTCACACAGTGTATTGTTATCTTCCTTAAATGTCATTTAGCTTTGTAAAAGGACGGATGAATCATTGTCAGATTCTGTAAATTTAAGGAAAGCATAATATCAATAAAAGGCACATTTTCTTTTTTGAATGAACTTGAATTTCATATTATTTAAAATCAAACTTAGTAAGGTCATTTTAATTAGAAAAATGCATTAAATAAATTATGAGTGACACTTTAATGCTTAGAGGGTGAAAAGGAGTAAAAAGCCTACGTGATATTTTTCTTCTCTCTTAGATAAAGAGTCAACGACTTCTTTGCCTCACTCTTCATCAACAAGTGCTCAAGTCCCACTCCCCAATTCATAGAAGGCAGGGACAGGGACTGGGAGAATGAAGAGCTGAGGAACCTGAAGGTGCCTAAGTCCATGGGACCTGATGAGGTTCATCTGCAGTTCCTGAGAGAACTGGTGGATGAAACCGTCAAGCCACTGTGACAGACATGTCATCACCAAGGGCAAATTGTGCCTGACCAATGTGGTGGCTTTCTGTGACAGAGTTACAGTGTTGGTGGATAAGGGAAGAGTAACTGATGTCATCTACCTGGACTTCTGCAAGGCATTTGACACTGTCTCACATGACATCCTTGTCTCTAAGCTGGAGAGGCATGGACTAGACAGATGGACCACTCAGTGGATAAGGAGCTGGCTGGATGGTGGCACTCAAAATGTTGCAGTCAACAGCTTGATGTCCAAGTAGAGACCAGTGATGAGTGGCATCCTTCAGGGGTTGATATTGAGACAGCTACTATTCAACATCTTTGTTGGCGACATGGAGAGTGAGATTCTGTGCACCCACAACAACTTTGCCGACAACACTAAGTTGTGTTGTTTGAATGACACGCTGGAGGCAAGGGTTTCCATCCAGAGGGACCTTGACAGGATTGAGGGGTGGGCCTGTGCAAACCTCATGAAGTTCAACAAGGCCAAGTGCAAGATCCTGCATCTGGGTTGGGGCAACCCCAAGCACAAATATAGGCTGGGTGGAGAATGGACTGAGAGCACCCCTGCGGAGAAGGATTTGGGGGTACTGGTGGACGAGAAGCTCAACATGAGAAGGCAATTCATGCTTGCAGCTCAGAAGATGAACCGTAACCTGGGCTGCATCAAGAGAAGTGAGTCCAGCAGGTCAAGGGAGGTGATTCTACCCCTCTACTCTGCTCTTGTGAGACCCCACCTGGAGTACTGTGTCCAGTTTTGGGGCCCTCAACATACAAAGGATATGGACCTACTGGAGTGAGTCCAGAGGAGGGCCATGAGCATGATCAGAGGGCTGGAGCACTCTGGAGGCTGAGAGAGTTGGAGCTCTTCAGTCTGGAGAAGAGAAGGTTCCAGGAAGACCTTATAGTAGCGGTCCAGTACCTGAAGGGGACCTATGTGGAGGCTGAAGGACTTTTTTCAAGGGCATATAGTCGTAGGATGAGGTGTAATGGCTTTAAACTGGAAGACGGTAGGTTTAGATTAGATATTAGGTTGAAATTCTTCCCTGTGAGGGTGGTGAGACACTGGAACAGGTTGCCCAAAGAAGTTGTGAATACTGCCTCCCTCCCTGGGAGTGTTCAAGGCCAGGCTACACGAGGCTTTGAGCAACCTGGTATAGTAGAAAGTGTCCCTGCTCATGGTAGTGGGGCTGAAACTAGATCATCTTTAAGGTCCCTTCCAACCCAAACCATTCTATGATTCTATGATTGTATATCTTGTGTTTCAAAATAGTAAAAAGATTAATTCCTACTGCTTGACAGTATTTTCCTTTGGAAATTAAATAAGAATGTGAGAATAAGTTTGACACATGGATTACGCATTATTTATGAAGTACATACAAGATAAATTCCCACATAAAAAAACTTTTTCAATGAGAATGTCAATGTTTTCCATGACAGCCCTAATAATGCTTTCTTCTATCTGGTAATTCTGTTAATGGATCTCCTGCTCTAATTGGTGAAGGCATAAATTATTCAATTATTTATCCCTAATGAGAACTTTCAAACAAATTGAGAATTGTTCTTTACCTTCAGATATTCTACTCCAGACCATGTATTTCTCCTACTTGTTTGACACTCATTCATATGTGAACCTTGGTGCAAAATAATATGGCTTAAAATATAAAGACTTTAATTTGGAGGGGCCTTTCATCACTTTATAACATCAGAAATGAAAAGTCTGATATTTGTACTCAAGGAGAAGTGATAGAGTAGAAAAGCAATTGGAATTTAGCAGAACACTCACTTTTGTGTACACAATAAGCTAGACAAGAAATTGAAGTATTGGGACTTACAGGCTTCAGATAAGAAAATATTACCATTTCTGAATGTTAAGTCATGTCAGAATGCCAAACTTTTCTAAATGCATCACTAGTTGGTAGTATATGAGTTTGTCTGTAAAACTGTTTAGTAAAGGCTCTAACTAACCAATTAAATTAAACCAAAAAGTTTTGAGCATCATCTTCTCTTTGAATACATCATTTCTGCAGTTTCTTCTCTCACGTCTCCTGATTATAATTCAATATTACTGTAGATAAGCAGGTAAGATCTCTTAGAACAACAACAAAAAAATTTCAAATATTATTGACATAACATAAAATTTTGTAAAGGATAAAAATCTTTGAAAAGCAGATTTTGGAAAGACTTTTCATGCATACTGTGGAGTGCTGTGTGGCTCTAAATGAGTGGTTATAAAACATCATTTGTTTCTTCACATATGGTTTTTCTGTTTCTGTTAATTGGCGGAAAAAAGCTATTAAATAAAGAAGTTCAGTTAGGGATCTAAATAAAAAATGGTAGATGTTTGCAACATAAATTATTATCAAAAATAGAGTAGCTAACTAATCAAAGAGCTTACTTTATGTTTCCAAAACCTACACTGGGCACTGAGAATAAATGAGCAGTATGCAGATCAACAATTGAAGAAATCACAGAAAGCACAGTAAAAGAACAAAATGTAGGTAATATGAAATCATTTTCTTTCTGAATGGTTTTGTATCCTCAGAGGTTATGGTAATACATTGTCAGTGTAGCTTAGCTGAAGTCTGCATTTACTAAAGAAATTAATCATTCAGTTTTTAAGAGGGGGGGAAAAGGTGCTACAGTATCAAAAAGAACTTAACAAATAAAATTATTTATATTAATACTAGTGATATTGATACTCACTACCTCTGAAATGAACTTCATTTTCTTTCAGGAAGTGTCCCGTATTTTTAGGGCACTACCAGAAATATATATTGAATAAATAAAAACTTGTTACTTCTGTCTTTTTTAAATTCTTTTTTTGTTTGTTTGTTTTGTTTTGTTGGGGTTTTTTTTGTTTCCCCCCCCAGTGTTTGCATGGGACTTAACACTGGCATAATCAAGACATACCTCATAAGATAGATGGAGTTTGCTTAAATATAGTTGTTACATTGGGGGCTATGTTATGTGAATTGTGAATAACCTGACTCAGGGGCTGCTGGAGGAGTCAATTCCCCTTGTTTTGTTATTAACTGCCCT
>NW_010340516.1:0-4602 GCF_000700745.2 Antrostomus carolinensis
GCATGGTCCCACTGTGGTTTAAACTACCACAGAGGTGTTCCATCCCTCTGATCATTACTGTGGCCCCCCCCTAGACTCACTCCAACAGGTCCATGTCTTTCTTATGCTGAGGACTCCAGAACTGGACACAGTACTCCAGGTGGGGTCTCTCCAGAGCGGAGTTGGTATGGCACATCTGCATCCACTCATATGGTCTCTCCACATTAATACAATGATACTTTTATCAATAACATGAATGTTAAACTGCTGCATTGTTTGTTTATACTATATTAAAAAACAAGTCCTTTTTCTATTGTATATGATCAGGAAGAGTTTTTAGGCTGACTATATAAGAAGTTCTAGAAAAATCTCTCCTTGCCATCCATTGATGAAGTGAATAAACAAGTTGCCTCAAGGTTTCTACCAGTCAGAATACTAAAACTATTCAAGAGGTTTAATTTGTGTTTCAAGACTTTTCAACATTAAGGAATTATCTCAACTTACATTTACATGGCTTTAAAGTGACTTTGAACTTGTTTAAAGCAATGCAATGCTGTATGAACATGAATTATTTTTGAGTTGCTTAAATGTCTTAATGAATTTTGATTGCTAGACAAGAAAAATATGGAAAAGAAAGTCTTGGGTGCATCTGCCCCCAAGTAGGCAGTTACATGAGAATCAAGGTAACTTCTTGTCTCACTCTCCACTCTGCAAGATGGTTTTTAGAGCTACCTACTTAAGGTAAACTCCCAATTAAGCTACTCTGCTTTTTAATTTAGTCACAGCACTGACTACAGAGTTAGGTCAAGACAGTAAACAGGCAAAAACTCTCAAATAAGTTGCCTGAAGACTCTAGCAGAAAAATCTTGAATAACATCTATATCACCTATCACACAGCAATGCTTACCCTTGAACCACACTGATGGTAAATTGCGGTGTCTTCATGAGCAGTATTTCCTTTCAGTCTGAAGTGGAGGATGACTATTAGCATGCTTTGCTGTCCCGCAGAACATTTCATGTGCTACTGAAAAAAATCATGCTCACTAAACAGGGGAAAAAAAAAAAACCAAACATCATAATAATCCTCCAAGTAACATTAATCCCATTGCATTTCTGAAGCCACCAGTCCAGAGGAGTGCTTAGACTAGTCAAACTGAATCTGTTTAGCAATGTGCTGGGAACTCCTCCCACTCACCAATATCATGAAGATGCAGCAGGTGAGCACAGCACACAGACGTGGCAGGTCACAGCTGAGCACTGGCCCTGCACAGGATGGCATCAGATTGTGAGGGTTTATCTACCAGCCCAGCATGTGCCTCATTTCTACCACGGAAAAGATGGGTAGAATAGAATAAACACTTGCTTACACCAAAACCCACTGTGGTCTGCTTGCTGAACTGTTCCTATGGGCTAGACATTGAAGGCACCTGCATGGGCTGGTCCCAGGGCCAGGACCAGGGATTACTTTGGTGTCCTGACCATACTGCCTGTCCCAGGTAACCCCAGCTCCCTGTGGATCTCTGACTCGCAGGCACGTGCACTACAGTAAATCAAACCATAAAGTCCACCTGCTGTTATACTGCAGGACCAGCCTTTACTATTGACTGCTGCCCTAGAAAACCAGAACAAAAAATAACTTACCTTCTCTATGTCAAAACATAACGTTTTAACATGAATTTTTAATTTCTTAGAAGAGGAAAACATTGAAAACAAGACCACACATCAGTGGGGAGGGAGGGAAGCAATGGGATCATTTGTGTTCCACTGTATTTGTTTATGAGAAAAATACAACAGATCTAATCTTCACTGAACTGCTTGGTATATCCACTACAGCAGTTTTACAAACAACAGCTTTGCAAAACATCTTCCTTTGCAGAACCCAGATTAGTAATGTTTTCTTTCATCAGGTGGGTGGAGAATTTCCCTGGGAAAGTTCTGCCACAATTGCTGCCAAAATTATCATACCTATTTGAAATATCTTTAGGATCCTATCTTCCCTCAAAAACGCTGCCTACAAGCAATCTAATCACAATGAAAACAAAGTTGTCCCATTACTTGGGGACTTGGTAAGTAACCTTTGGCAAGTAACTTGGTAACTGGCCAGTGATAGATGCATCACTGTACCAAAAGCTTTAATCAACAAATGAGATATGCTAAATAGTACAAGGAGTCATGAGAACTTCATCTCGCACAACAGAATTGAACATCTGGAGGTGAAAAAAAAGACAAAGCCAAATAAAACAAATTCAAAGTGTTCATTCACACTGTAATTAAACCCATTACACACTGTTGCATGCTTTCTGCTAGACTACTAAATAGATTCAAGTCAAGCACTGTTAGAGATATCAATCTAGCTAATGCATCCTAATATTGTAATGCCATGAAAGATTCAAACTAAGTCTTTTGGATATCATGGAATTTATTTTCAAAAGAAAAATCTGCACAGACTCATTCACTTAATTTATTCCTACCTATACTTGTTACTGTACATCAAAAGTGTATATTTGTGCAAATAAGTGCACAAACAAGCCATTAAAAATAATGCACTAAAAAATAATAATGATGTAGACAGCATTCACACCAGTATATACTGGCCCTTGCTAACTGCCCTAAAAGTCTTTCCATCACAGTTACACTTAACCCTCGTTTCAGTCACAAATGTAATTTATATGGCTGACTTGTGTCTCAATACAAAATCAGATAAACTAAACTAAAGCATACCAAACATATGGTTGAAATGTAAACACACAGCCAACATCACACCTACATAGTCACGTTCATATATAAACTAAACAAATTATTAGGCAAAACCCAACACAGTATGATTTTCAGTTCTTCAGGACATATTACTCTTGGACTGATAACAAGTTATTAGATGTACCGCAAAGGATACCAATGTAAGTCAGTGATCACAAACTTCAGAGTACTCAGCTACCACTTGTACTTCAGTAGTGAACACTGATTTAAATTACAACTTTCTGTCCTTCATCATTGTAATTAGTTTTACTTAAACACCAGAAACTTGGGGAATTTTCTCAGCTAATGTTTGAAAATTACACTGTAAATAAAATCTTTTCTCCACATCCTCTATACCAAACAGCAAAAATCACACAGATTTGTGACCGGATGAAGCCTCAAGCAACTTAATCTAAGATGGCCCTGCCTTGAGTAGGGGGCTCCAGAGGTCCCTTCCAGGCAAGGTCTTTCAGGCTACCTCTGCTTTATTACTCTACTCATTACAAAGGCAAGATTAGTTCAAATTATATTTTAATGACTATGCCTAAGTAAAAAATACTTAAAATGCAAATCTCAAGTTACCAATGAAAGCTGATATTATGTTTTGAGAATTACAACATTTAAGATATTTTTTTAAATGTTCCAGGGTTGAATATATCATGCGATAACAAACAGTTATTTTCTCCTCCCAAGGCAAATGTCTACAAACAACTAAACCACCTACAAATTTCACTAAGACAGACAAGTTCACATATTTAAGAGAATAGTAATAGAATATTATCATTCAATAATCAGCTGATTTATTCCAACTGTATCAGAACACGAGCTTTTGCCAAATGCATGCATAAACTACTTTCCATCCTTTTCTTTCATAACAAACACAAAACTTAATTGGCAGCTATTTCCCAGAAAGGAAACACAGGCTGCATTTATTATTTTCCACACTAAATCGAAGAGTCATTGAAGCTTTATTTGTACAAATGCAAGTGAAAAGAAGAACAAAACCTCCTTTCCCTTTGAAACACAATACACATTATGCAACAGCATCCAAAAAATATATGATCGAAATTTAGAAGCAATACATCTTAACAGTTCACCAGATTAGGCTCAACAACAACAAAGCATAAATTAGAAATGCTCTAATCAACAAACTGGCACTACCTAAAGAGAAACAAAGTGTATTTTCTGCCTGCTTGTCCCTCGGGTATTGTGTAAGATGCCAGTAGCTCTAGTTTTTCAAGGGAACTCAGGAGTTCCTCTACACGCATCATTACCCAAGCAAGTTTAACTGGGCTTCTTCAGGCTATGCTTCACCCATACAACACTCTTTCAGACACTGCACACAATGAACTTCATAATGTCATAGTCTCATCTGCTGTGGCCCATGAGAGTTTAAACTTGGCCCATGACATTTCAGAAGTGGGTCAGTAAAAGGGAATGATGAGAAAGTCTGCCTACTTGGCTTATCAATGCAAAGAGCACGTATGAACAACAGCTCCAGTATGTTCTCAAGAGTAAGTCGAGGGAGGTGATTCTCCCCCTCTACTCTGCTCTCGTGAGATGCCACCTGGAGTACTGTGTCCAGTTCTGGGGCCCTCAACATCAGAAGGACATGGACGTATTGGAGCAAGTCTGGAGGAAGGGCCACAAAGATGATCTGAGGGCTGGAGCACATCTCCTGTGAGGACAGGCTGAGAGAGTTGGGGCTGTTCATCCTGGAAAAGAGAAGGCTCTGGGGAGATCTTACAGTGGCCTTCCAGAACCTGAAAAGGGCCTACAAGAAAGCTGGGGAAGGACTTGTGACAAGGGCAAGAGTGACAGAACAAGGAGTGCTGGCTTGAAACTGGAAAAGGGGAGGTTTAGATTAGATATTAGGAAGAAATTCTT
>NW_010340516.1:4746-19725 GCF_000700745.2 Antrostomus carolinensis
GGTTGGAACTAGATGATCTTTAAGGTCCCTTCCAACCCAAACCATTCCATGATTCTAAGAACTTTTTTCAGATCTAGGATGTAGAGTAACAAGACATGTTTGACAATCTCTCCCGGCTAGAATGACAGAAAGGGCGGGGAGGGAGGGTGTTGCTCTCTTTTCCTTCCAGGAATATATTTTCAACCTATTCAGAGCAGAATATTCACAACTGCTGCTGTGACCCAGCTTTGACAGGCAATTTCATAAAGGCCTAGAGAGTCTCCCCTTATTTCACCAGATCAGCAACCAAATAGCCCTAGAGAGTTCAGAACTTGTTTCCTAGAATGGCTCAGATCTGCACACAGGTTCCAGAGATGATGACTCTTGATTTGGAGAATAGTGGATAAATCTAACAGTTGCTGATAATCTGATAGTGCAAGAAAGAATCCATAGAAAAAGCAGCACTTGCACTTGACAGCAGAGCTCTGTCTGCAGCAACGACTTAAAACAGTGCAAGGGAACACTCTGAGAAGGTCCTAGAGCTCAACCACCCATCCTGGGACCTTGGTGCCACAGACCCTGGCACAAGTTTTGATTAAGGATAACTACCTTTCTCCCAGACAACTCCCAGGCCCAGCTTGTGAGCTGGCACAGATTGGGGACTGCTCCCAGCAAACAGTTTGGATGTGGCGATCCTGCTTTGGAGGGTAAGTGTTTAACAGCATGGACCTGGGCTGCTCCACCACCAGCTGCAAGGCAGCCCCAGGCACATCCGATTCAGCAGTACAGACACAGCTTCAGGCCAGTAGTGCTGGGGCCAAACAGTCAAACTAACAGATCCCACCACGCTCTGCAAGAGGTGTATTCCCAAGTCAAATGCTTATTTCACACGCTGCTTGGTTTCGGCTTAGAATCTCCTCTGTGACGTGCAGTTTCTGTAGTGGGATAGTTTCTTCCAAAACCTTATCACTCAGCCTATGAAGACTCTGGGTACCAGAGTACACCGTCTGAAAGGGATGGGATTTAGCAATATGTTCTCAAGCAGCATTAATACAAAGGTTTGCTTCAGTGCAAACAGGTAAATGCTTAAGCTCTTCAGTTGCAAAATTCAGACTCCCTTCTCTTAATCAAATACATGAATGACTTCACCTTCATACTTCAGTAAAAGAGCTGAAAGGAACTTCACCTTCACCTACAGCAAGCTCTCCATGCTTTCTGGTGAGGCAAGCAATAGTGAGAGATCAGTGTGCTCGTTAATCCTTACTATTTTCCTCCTCGCTATTGTACAGCAATGTCTCAACTTCATTCTGGTTTAAAAAGTCCACTCTTTTCTTTTTTCTGTTTTCCTTGTCATTCCTTGTGTATCTAGTTTCCTGTCTCATCCACAAGCAATACTTATGAGTAGTTTAGGAAGCAGTTA
The DNA here is from genome assembly GCF_000700745.2 of Antrostomus carolinensis. Taxonomy (NCBI): domain Eukaryota; kingdom Metazoa; phylum Chordata; class Aves; order Caprimulgiformes; family Caprimulgidae; genus Antrostomus; species Antrostomus carolinensis. The sequence goes on from NW_010340516.1 coordinate 6,146, forward strand.
TTGTCTAAAACTGTGCTGTACTGAATAAAACGAAAAAAGTATTTCAGTTCTTTAAGCAAGATACAAATTTGTCTTCTATGTGCAAACTTTCAATTCTACTTATTTAAAAAAAAATTATAAGTACTGTACTAAGTATTCCTCATATTCTATGTGTTTATTTTATTAACAGAAGAAATACCTTCCAAGTATCAATGGCAATATGGCAACAAAATTCCTGAAGTTTGTTCTCCATTGAGTATATTGCAAAAAGTACCCAGTGGTCTTCAAAAAACGCCAGTCACTGCAAAATCAAGCATACTTCCAATAAAAGAGTTTGAAAGTCTGATGTATGTCAATTTAGCAAAGTCAAAATGAAACAGCAAGAAAACTATAAAGCATTTAACAGACCCCCTCCAGACTTCTGTCTCTGGTTCGGTCAACAGTGTTCCAAACTGCAGCATGTTGGAATGCTGGTTATTTTGTCCAACATAGTTTGTACTACAAATACAAAAATTTCAAGATTGTTTTCTTCCTTACTAACCTAAAAGCTCTTCAGACGGATCTTGGTTTCCTTAGGAAACTATTCCATAATCTGGGCAGCCAAAATATTCTTACACTTTATTTTGCTCCTTAAAATTTCACTCGCTGCCCCCCTGCCACCATCACCACTGAACTGGTTGCCTTCCAACCTAAAGGACTTATCAATGTTATCAATGATAGACAATTCTGCCACCATGAACTCAGGGAAAAAGGGAAAATTTTCCTATTTTTCGTGACTGATGCTACCAATTAGGTGGCTGTCACTCAACCACATGCCTACAGGAGGCAGCACAACATTGCTACTGTCCATTGAGAAGACTTTCTGGCACAGCTGCAATTTCTGAAGAAATCACTGAAATAATCTTACGATTTCAAGAGGCTTTGCTGCAAGTCTGTCATGGTTTCCCCACAGCCAGCAACTCAGCACCACACAGCCACTCGCTCACTCCCCCAGTGGGATGGGGGAGAGAATCAGAAGAGTAGAAGTGAGAAAACTCGTGGGTTAAGATAAAGACAGTTGAACAGGTAAAGCAAAAGCCATGCGCATAAGAAAACCAAAACAAGGAATTCATTCACTTCTTTCCACTGGCAGGCAGGTGTTCAGCCATCCCCAGGAAGGCAGGGCTCCATCACACATAATGGTTCCTTGGGAAGACAAAAGTCATCATCCCAAACGACCCCCCTCCTTCCTTCTTCTTCCCCCAGCTTTATATGCTGAGCATGATGTCGTATGATGTGGAATATCCCTTTGGTCAGTTGGGGTCAGCTGTCCCAGCTATGTCCCCTCCCAGCATCTTGTGCACCCCCAGCCTACTCGCTGATGGAGTCGGGGGAGATTTATCTGGAAAAAGCCTTGACTCTGTGTAAGAACTGCTCAGCAGTAAGGAAAACATCTCTGCATTATCAACGCACTTTCCATCATAAATGCAAAACACAGCCCCAGACCAGCTACTAGGAAGAAAATTAACTCTTATCCCAGCCAAAACCAGCACAAGGTCAAAGCCATTAAATACTCTACGAAGTAAATGGCTCCAAACCCCTTAAATACACTGTATATGTATAGTGCATATCCATATATGCCTATTTTCACTGCACAGCTTTTTAGTTCTTTCTTGGCAGATGCCCTTACAACTTGGCCAGCTGTTTTTCAGTATGCCTAAAGGTTTTATAAGGGCTTGGGCTTCCTAAGTCATCCTTATCACTACACCTTTTCAGCCATCCCAACACAGATACCTTTCTGCCACCCAAAGTCCTTCCATAACAAAGCTTCCCGAGTCCTAAAAGATTTCTGGGTCATCCCCTATTCAACTAAAATACCGCTCTACACAAAACTTTGAAGAAAAAAGGCATTTTACTCTATGTACTGCCATTTTTCCAGCCCTGGGGTTTACTGCATCAGCAGTAAACAGAACTTTAAACAGCTCCATTGTAAAATATAAATATTTAATTGTTTATAGCATAGGTTGTTCCTATCAAGGAAAACAAAGACAACCCCAGTCAAACTGCCCTCAATGTTTCTAAAAACAAAGGTCTACCACTATTTTACTCTCTCTGGTCAAGCCCGGGAAATTTGTCTGCTGCTGAGGAGTGGTGTGCGTTGGCAGACAGGTACTCTGCAAAAATCAGTCTCACCAATAAAATAAAATAAATTTTTAAAAAGAAAAGAAAAGAAAAGCAAAATCAGAGTTCACATTATTCAAAGAGCAACTTTCACCCACTTCTTCACTGATAGGATGATGATGTATTTCTTAACAACATAACTCCTTTCAGTAATAGTGATGGTACTGAATTGCTCACGAAGCAGAATGACATTGCTAGCACTGCCTATGAAATTTCTTTTCACTAGTCAATCAGCAGCGGAACTAGTGAAAAAAACCCACAGCCATACAAGATCTCATCTTTGTAAGCCACTAAGGACATAATGTATGTTTGTTATTTAATTAAAACTCTTCACATCACGGATCTCTTAAATAAATTCTTACAATGACTCACTGTAATGGATGTTAAGAAGCTCGCTAGCGTGCTTCACTGCACTGCAAAAAATCAACCGAATTTAAAAATTCAAGAGGCCCAGAAAACAACTGAACATCATGATTTGCTGTACATCTTAAAATTAATTCTAAGCATTAAATCAAATTTAAATTACTCTAAGTAATTAAGTACATAAACAGAACAAGTCATTTCAACATGAACCAGAATATCCTTAATTTTAGAGCAACCTGCTTGCACCGCAGCCTAAAGCTGACCTACACTTTTGACAACGTGCTATTCTTACAAGCCATAGTTCCTGTAACTGTGGCAGACTATAGCTTATTGGCCTAAAAATATGGTGGATGACTGACACATGCCATATTTGTTTTGGAAGAGACAGAAAAAAAGAGAAAGAGATTCAATTTAAATGTTTCACCCATGTCCAGGAATAAATATGTTTTTATGTAGGAATAAAGTAGGAATAAATATGGTTTTATGCTATATTTTCATTTTTTAAGAAAAATTTCTACTCTTAACAGCACCATGCAATACCAACATACTTTGCAACAATATACAAAATATAGCCCAAGACATAGCCTAGGCATGATCATCAATGCAGGTACTAAGGGTATTTCATTGGGCCAAGAATGCTTGCTGGAAAATCTACATTACTGATCTAGACTACAAGATGAGAACTTGGAAAGAAAGACCACAATGAGAAAAAATAAACAACAAAATACTATATGGTATGTCAAAATATACATCTGTTAAGGTGTACAGGAAGAAGGAAGTATTTAAGCTGATGTATGTGCCAGAGAAAAGCCTGAAGAGGAACGAACAAAGCAAACCTATTCATGTTGGACTGTTTCATCACAAGACTATGAGAAAAAGACTTTGAAGAACTCCAAGAACTTTCCAGTTGCGGGAAAAAAGGGACTTTTACCATGTCAATATCTGCTGAAAAATGTGAAGTCATACAGTGGCCATCTATAAAGTTCTTACAATGTGATTAGGATTTTTTTTTTTTTAATTTTTTAAATGTCATGGAGGCTACTGCACAGTGTTTACCTTAAGTTTCTCCATTGCAGGGTTGACTCACGTACAAATCCAATTGTGAAAAGCAATTTGAGGAAAAATTATCACAAAATGAGAGATCAGCACTCTAAAAAAGGAAGTAGGAAAGAAGAATATATGAGATCTCTTTGCAAAGAGACCAGATATGTTTCTCCAATACAGAGAAAAAAATAATTGGGCTTCAGAAAAGCAAATTTCAGCACCACTGGGGAATCAGAAGTGCCAGGACAACACCTTGAGGGATAACAGAGCGTTGTGGGTGCCTTTTCCTTGCTAGGGTATCAAAGAGCAGCCCTGCTAAACACTGCAGGATACTGGGGTAGCTGCTGCATTTCACTACAGGGGCAGCAAACTACCCCAGTGAGAATCAAAACCAGAAAGCACATTATGAAAGCACTATGGCTAAATCAGGTGGGAAACACAGTAAAGATTTTTAATTAAAAAGCCTTCTCAAAATCTGGAGCAGTACATTAACAAATCTCGATATGTATTTTAATAATTTAACAATAATTGGATCTGAAAATTCTAGTTTCTATCAGAAATTCAATATCCTAATTGTTCCTACTACAGAAACAAGCATTCTCAATTTAAGTATTTGCTGCCATCACGTGTACACTTAAAAAACTGCAATCTTATAAAGGATACTTTTCATTTATCAAGTCAAAAATCAGCTATCAGACTACACCAGAGGGCATTACAGACTTCAGTTTGAAGGTGATTGTCCTGGTTTTGCTAGGATAGAGTTAATTTTCTTCTTAGCAGTTAGAATAGCTGTGTTTTACTTCCAGTGTGGGACTTGTTATGAGAGGAATGTTGATAAAGTACTGATGTTATTAGTTGCTGCTGGAGCTCAAGGCCATCGTGTTTGGCTGGTTCACAGCTGCATTAGAACTGGGAGGGGAGAAGCATAGCAAATAGCAAAACCCAAAATTGACATTTGGATGTACCAGTGATATTCCATATCATATCAAATCATGTCCAGTGTATTCACCAGGTGTCCTGGTTTTGTGGTGAAACCACCACAGTGATGAAGTTTCCAAGATTGCTAATGTAACAGGAACTCTTCCCTCAACACAGACTGCATACACATCAAACAGCACACAAACTCAACTCAATTACAAAGACCACGTGCTTCCCCTACACAATCATAAAAAGCAAGAAACTGATTATGAGTGAAATGGTATTCGGTGGTCCACAGGAAAAAACCCAATTGCTCTAGTTTATTCCATGTAGGTATCAATACTACCAACACAATTCAATACCTTCAGTCATGACATCTCCAAAGAAGCAATGGTGATGGGGACCTAAGTTCAAACCCTTCCACCAGCCCTCTTCTAGTTCAGATTCAGAAAAAGAAAAAAATAATTTAAAAAAAAAAAAGAATGTTGCAGTGACCCACTGATCTGTTCATTTCCTCTAAATTATGGAACAGAATAGTTCAGGAAGAAAAAAAATAAATAGCATAAAACTAGTGTATCAATTTTGCATCATTCAGGAATTCCCACAGAGCAAGGGAACGTGCATCTACATTTTAAGGATCAGTTGCTAGCCACTCTTGAAAGATGGGTGTAAGATCAATTTAGAAGGTATTCTACAGATTTAGCCAGTTATTAAACAGGGGAAAAAAGTGCATCATGCTCTCTTTCATCTCCATCTGCTCTCTCTCAGTAATATCCCTGAAACAACAGAAAAGGAGTATATTAACAGCTCCCCACATATCACTAAGCCTAAAAACCAACACTCAGTATCACTTTCATCAACATTCTAGTATCACTCCTAATTTACTTTTAGTATAAGGAACATTTCATTAGAAATATCTCATTAACATTAATTCTGTAAATAACCTTTAAAAACCTGTAAATTCAAACATTTTATCAGATACCATGATTAAATACATTTTCCAAATCGTATCCTTCAAAAAATGCAGTTTGAAATTAGCAGCTTTGAGACAGAGAAATAAAAATATTTCAGCAGAAATTTTCTGCTCAGTGTATTCCCAGGACTGAGCTGCATAAACAGCAAGATATCAATTAGAAGATGTATGACTGTAGATAGCTTCAGCATTAAAACAGCCAAAGCTCTTGGCATTACAAAAAATGGCTAAAACAAGATGAAGATTGATAAAGATGCTACTACATAAAAGATACTGAAGTCAAAATCTGAGGTTCAGCTTCTTGCAAAAAACATATTTGATTAACTGACTTTAATATTAGTGGACTGTACAAAAACGCCTTCATCCCTTAACGGGTTCAAACTCATCAGTGTGTCCTAAGTACAGCTCTATATTCAGATGTGATACACACATCTGGGGCTTCAAAAACTCTCCAATTGTATCATGCTACTTGTGCAGACACCTCACATTATGCTGAAAGAAAAAAAATCCAAAACAATTATTCAGATGTACTGCAGATTCCACTTTAACTCGCAGAAAATATCAATTTTGTGTCTACAAAGGAAAGAAAAGCACATCTATACAGTATGTGCAATTACAGCACTCATAATATTATTGCAGTAATTACAAAATATGGTACTTGACAGCACTTATGGAAAGTTGGCAGTGTTTATAGTGTTGATAGTGGAAATGCACTGAAAACATAGTAAAACCTGTCATGCTTACAAAACACTGCAAGCTGACAATATTCACACAAGTACCAAACAAATGCTAGAAGGAAGGTATCAATAAAATATAAATGAGCAGAAATCCTTGTAAATTTGTAATTTCAATTCATACTTATATTGTAAGACAATGTAGTGGGTCAAACAGACTAAGAAAGTTCAAAAGATTGGTGGATTAGTTACCTCAACTTTATCTTAATACAATTAAACCTTATCTAAACTGGTAAGGTTCTCTAAATTCTACTGTCAAATACTTTAAATAATAAAACTAGACAGTGCTGGAACATCAAGATAAGGGCAAAGCAATCAGAATACCATCTCCTCTTTTTTTTTTTTTTTTTGTCTAAGAGAAAACAAGAAATCTAACAAGACTCATACTTGCACACATACATCTTAAAGGCAACTTTTTAAGACATCAGTTTTCTTTCTGTAACCTCTACCGAGTTCAACTTTCTGAAACGGCTGCCAAGGAACACCGGAAAAGCAGAATCAGGCTAACTTGCAGCAGATAAGATAAACTGTTAGATTCAAATAGCACTCAGGGATCTGAATGCACACTGCCAAAATAATGGATTCTTAATCAATACAGCTCTAACTCAAAAAAATCTGAAAGCTCGGAGAATTATATGCTATTATGTATAAAATTTATATATAATAAAGGCTTTTGATTTCCTAAGTTTCAGCACATACACAAGTACCATGGTATGTTATCTAGCATGGCTATGCATATGCTGTGTCCCATATGGCTTGTTCAGAATTTTATACCACCACTAGATGGAAACCTGAATTACCTTTTAAACTGAACATTATTTAAATTTTACATTGCTGGTTCTGCTTTGACTGTGTCTGGCCATTCCTATCTTGTTATTTAGAGATCTAATCACATGCTGGCCATCACAAACCCATACTCCTTAGGAAAGTATCCATGAGCCGGCATACACAACACTCCTACACTGTCTTCAAATCTGAGAGCATGAACATAAATATGCCATGCTCATTTCCCAAGCCAGTGTTACTCAATGCAAGGAAAAAACTGTTATGCATATTGGAGATTTAGCCCGCTTCTACAGCAATTTAAACTTCTCAATCTAAGTTATAACTAATAAAAATACAACAAATTTCAGTTGGGATTTATGTCATACTTTAAATATCAAAGGAATGTTATATATTTTACAAATACATGCAATGATCAAATAATCTGAAATCTATAAACCCATTTGCACACCACATATTTATACAAAGTTCCACTACTTCAATGAAATGTATTATACCCTGAGGTCACGGGCACATGCAAGTGACTGACATTACTGTCTGATGTGACCCCAATAACTCAGATACTATTTACTGCTGTGTCAAAATACTCGTAAATAAAAACTTCAACTAGCAGACAGGTACAGTTATCAAGACAGCCATCTGACTAGCTACATGCAATCATAGATATAATAACAAAGAGATAATTGGCATAGTAACACAACAGAAGCATTGAGAGTATTAATGCCACAGCTTATGAAATTTTGAATCTGGAAAATACAGTAAAGGCCTAAAACAAAATCTCAAATTTGCCTTTAAGTCTTATTTTCCATCAATCCCAGATCACATAATTTTTAAATAGGAAAAAAAAAATGCAACGTATTTACACATAACAAAGTTAAACAAAAGAAATTAATCAAACACTGTCCCACACCAAGAAATCACTGGCCAGAGCAGTGGGCAAATGAATCTGAAAGAGAACGATGCTGCTCTCCAGATGAGAAATACCGAATGCCCCTTCCCATGATGGGCGTGCACCACACACAAGCCAGCGGGTACCCACCAAGCTACCCCAAGTCTCCCTGCATAGGAAAGCTCCCAGACCACCTGGATTCTCTGTAGCAGAGGAACAGACATCAGCTCCTGCTTCTAAATCCGGAAGGAGCACTGAAAGTATGGAACTGATGCTATAATATGAAAAGGATGTTATTCCTGCGTATAGGGATCCATGTTGTCAGCATTTGCCTTTATTTTTTTGGTCGAAGGGACAACTGCACACGAATGCTGGCTCAGGAAACTTGCCAAACCATGGGTGCACCAAGGCAAAACTGCCACCTTTACAGAGGTAGACTTCAAATCCTACAGCAAAGCAGGCCACCGGGAATGCCAGGACAGAGCAGCAGGCTGACTTCCTGTGGCCACTCATACCCAAATCCCACATGCTCTTCAGTTTATCAGCCACAACTCCACAGCTCTCAGAAAAGTGAGAAATGCTTTCCTGCCTTTTGAGAAATATCAAAGGAAACAGAGGAAATTGTTTCCAATTTAGTTCTTACAAATTAATACCCAGAAAACACCCTAAGTGGGGGCTAAATACGTAAGTCTTAGTAGGAATTTACTCTTAATAAGAAGGTTTTCATCTAGATAGCCATAAAAATCACTAAAAGCAAATTCCAATGTATCCGGTAATGTTACAATGAAATACTACTCTTAAATCCTATTTCACAACTTTAATAAAAGTCATAAAATGGAAAAAAACCTTAAAGTCATATTTCTCTTCCAAAAAAAATGCATTTATTTTGTCAGGCAAAGAAATGATCACTTACATAATGTACTTCACTGAAACTGAGAGCAGAATATAGAAGCCAGCAGAAGTTTTAACTTATGCAACCTATATATTTGCTGAAAGACAGTACAAAGGACAACCCATACGAGCCATTCCCATCCCAGTCTGACTTCAGTACTGGCCACAGCTTCCTCTTTCATGCATCCAACTTGCTTTGCTCTTTGCTCGTCAAATTCTCCTTTCAACATCTCAATATATTTTTGAGTGCCAAAAGATTAGAAATAAATCAAGAAGGGAAGATCATACCAGCCCAAAGAATTAAGAAGCAAAAAATTCTGTAAGTGTATCCACTCATGAGCAGAAAAAGATATATCAGGACAACTATGTCCTGGGAAATATCATGAGATCATCCCACAATCATCCCAGCAAACTAAACTGTGCAAGTGACATGGGCAATCGAAAACCAGCTTGATGAATGAACAATTGAACAATTATTTGTATCGTATCAAATATCATAATTATTCAAAAAACTAGCCATTCTTGAGAGGCTATGTGACCAGGTTTCCCAGACAGAGAGAAACAGTTCCACCTTAATTTTACCAGTATAATGCCTAGATTTGTTATCAGAAATTTAAAAAATGTCACCTTTCTGAGTATGCAACAGCAGATGCCAGCTCCCGAATGAGTCTCAGTTCATTTGAAAGCTCATAAAAAGGCTTTTAGAGTCGAGAGTAGCCAAGGCATTTCAAAGGCAATTTATTCAATCTATTACATGTGAGAATGTAATTCTGCAGAATGATTCTGCTCATCTCAAGATAGTCCAGACCCTCCCATCTACAGGGATAGGCTTTTTAAACCAGCTAAATATGAAATGGACATTTTCAAAATTAAAAGAAGAATTAACTTACATTATGTAAAACAAATGACTATTGAAATCACTTAGCCGATTATGCTACATTATATAATTTTTAACCTGGAATAAAGTAATCAATATTATCTTAATATTACCTATTCTTAAGTAAGCATTCTCATCAACTACCATATGATTTAGAAGACTGTTGAACTAATTCACTTATCATATCTGTCAAGATTAATTTCATAGCATTCCAAGGTAATAATCACTATCAATCTCATTACATCAGACATCTGTAAATTAGTACCATTATTTAAATTAAAATATTAAATATTTAGAATATAGAAAGGAACTTATATTAATAATTTATATACTTAATTTGAATCCACTTGAACAACCATAATTCCCGAACAACAAAAATCACTTTCTTTGTATCCCCCTTTAACACTTTCCAGTGGGTTTCAAGACACAAACCATCAATCCAACACCAATGATAGGAAAAATGAAAAATGTACATTGTTCTACTTTTATATAAATGTATGTGTACTTGCAGACTATTTCTATCAGTCTTATTCACTTAAGAACTCTTTCAATAATATTCAAAGGATAGTTTCCATATTTTGTAAAGACAAACAGGTCAGTTTAGGTTTCCCATAAAATGACATTGGCCATCTATGCAGTTGGGCTCTAACACTAAACCCCTCAATCCCTGTGCATGGCAAACAAGAGCATCCCTTCTCATCTCCTTTACGTGAAAACGATACAAATCATTCACATACTAAGACAATATCATTTGGGAGTCTTTTTATATCTTTTTCCCCTCCATTTCTGCCTAAAGTTAATCTTAGAAATCTCCCCTTAATGCTCCACCTGTGCTTTTGTGGACTGTAAGGATATTCAAAATGCCTGTGCCCCTGTTTGAGATAATTCTGTGTATTCAGACCCTGCACCGAGATTTGTGCTCCTCCCAAAAGCCACAGAACTGAACCTAATATTAAAGAACCACAACAATATTAGAAGTTATTGTTGCTTGAATGCCCTGTCAAATTAAGATTCCTTTAACAGTTCTTTTTAAAGCTTTTAACAGTAAAATCCTACAGGTGTTTCATCACGTTTCACAAGAAATAAAGGGAATTTACTCAGCTTGTTTTCATTGATAAACGATCAATGTGCCCAGTTCCTGTCAATCAGCATGATTTAACCACCAAGGGGAAAAAAAAGCATTTGGTGCAACCACAATGCAATTAAAATGCCAGGCCTGTTAACTAAACAACTAGCAAATACAAATCAAATTGGAGGACAAGAAAGCATACCACAAACACAGACTATGAACTAGCATATTCAAGTACACACAGAAGGCCTGACCATCCAAGAAAAGCCTGCAGAGTTTTAACAAAAGTCAATTAGTTTCGTGTTAAAATAAGTCGTACTTGGAAATTTTTATTCAAAAAGCATCTGAGGTGGTTTATTGAGATTACGCTTCAGATTTAAGTCCTTATTTAAAGTCAAGAAACACTGATGCAATCATTGTATCCATAATCTTTACCCTCTGGTGAATATACATTACGATATACTATTTTAATACAAAATTATGAATACTATTTTTCTGTAATACGAGACATCATGCCACTCTGTACCAGACACCCTGCGTGCAATAGAAGACACGAGGAAAGAACTCTTCCAGATGGAAACTGCATATTGAAAATACTATAGTGCATACAATAAGGTATACGAGTACCTTAATCAACAAGCAAATTGGGAAGAAAAGTGCCTGACATGCAACATGCCAAAATACTATTAACAGAGCTGTAACTTGACGTTTCTCCAAAAAATGGCTAAAACTTAACAGGGAATAGAAACATAATTTTGTACTAACGTTGTAGTGATTTGTTTGGGGTATTTTTATTTGGTTTATTTGTTGTTGCTCGAGGGGTTTTTATTAAAAACAGACAGGCAGGTAAGAAGTACAGTTATGGTTCACATATGTGAGGCAGATGCATTGCTAACTGTGTGACCGATAAGCCCTTCAAGAACCGGGCACTTCGCAGCCACGCTGGCACGTTCTGCAAGAACCATTCTAGAGCCTTCACCCTATTTGTGATTAAAAGAGTGCCCTGCTGCCCAGGAAGGGTGCAAAGAGGACTTCAACATGAATTAGAGCATCTTTCTCTGCTACCTAATCCATGTCGTCCACAGTCCATCTTCCTCACTTACCTAGTTCAAGTCTCCAAGGGGCTGGGAACCACAGCACATTGTAAGATGCAGAGCCCCACAGGCCATAAATGTGAAAGTTTGATTTAAATTCCACCCTTGAAACAGATTATTATTTGGGGAAGAAAAAAAATCCAAGAACAAAATCAAAATGAAAGACGAGAAGAGCCACATTAACTGTGTGCTAATACCTCCCAGCATCTTGTTAGAAGACAGACATATTTGCAAAGTTCTTCATACACGCACACTCAAAACAGTTATTAAATTAGTTTCCTTTCCTTGAACATATCACAGCTAATAGCACTAAATGTCAGGTTTCAAAATTCCACTTCTGTTCCTTGTAGTCTAATTTTTTTCCCAGTTTTCCCTATAATCTACTTTTAAAACATTTTAAAACTGAGAAACATTTTCACTATTTGTTTACTTCACACAAATGGCTGAAGATATTTCAATGTAAACACTTTTTCCTCTTCTAAAACTATTTTAAGGAGGATTTTAGCACTGAAAATAGTATGCTGTAACTTGTCTTTTTAGCTCACGTTAAAATTGGGAGCAGTGATGCGGAAACATTACAATAGCATTAGGCATTTGAGAGGTAGATACAAATTTTCCTATTTCAGGATCCATAGCTGGCAAGATGCAATTAAAATACACTTATTCCTTTCCTCTGAAGAGTATACCAGGCAGTGTTCTCCCTGCTGGTTCCTGACACCCCAGCACAAGAGCACAAGAGTAGTGGAGCTGCTTTCCCCACCCCAGGATTTCAGCTACAGCAGGTAGAAGAGATGGGTCAGATCTCCTCTCTGTCAGTGAACCAGGAGGCACTGGACACTACCTATACTAACCAGCTTCCAGGGCAGAGCAGAACACAGTTTTCTTCCACAGAAAGGAAAACAGTTTTGAGATTCAAAAATACTACTAAACCAGTGGTTCAATGAGCATTAAAATTAAGGGGAAGCTTGTCTATAGATCTGTCTCTGGCAGTTGTTTTCATAGTCTAATTGAGGCGTTTTCCTCTATGAAGTGTCCGTAACATTTGCCTGTCACATGCATTTTTTGAGATCTGTTAATACGCCAGCATCTGCTGGAGTGCAGGCACATGGGGAAAGCACCTGAACAGTCTCCCTTCTCTGCTGCTGGTGCAACTTGTTACATCCTCATCAATCATGAGCAATCTGCTTTTCTGTCGTCGGTAAAACCAGCCACTAAGTTCAGGGGAAGAGGCGGGTGGGGTAAGCAGAGAAGCAGTCTTCACGTAAGACTTATTGCCTTAGGAAACTCTCTAAAAAAATGTCAAAAATTAAATACAAGTTAATGGGGAAGCTATTTACACCTAAGTATTCAGCTAATTATAACTATACAATTAGCCATGTACATAGTTACACAGATATACAAATCAAGATAATGTATTATTATAAATTATACATAGTTTTGTGTATATATTTTTATATATGTATATATAGCTCACTATATAATAGTTGTCATTCTGTTACATATACTTGTGTGTTTACAGTTGCAATGACACAGAGATGAGGAACGGAAACAAGAACCCCAAAAGAGAACCTGCCCCGAGAGGGAGAAGTACAAGGCACCGTGTAACTCTGCAGGGAGGCGGCTCCGCAGGGGAGCAGGCGGGGGAAGCCACGCTAAGGACACCAACCAGCCACCGGCACCCCCGTGGCAATCACCAGCGCAGGAACCAACAGGCACCTTCTCCTTCCTGCTCCCTTTCCATGACACTTCTCCGCAAACCGCGCGAAGCCCAGCGCGCTGCTGCTGCGGCAGGTGGCAGCGGGGCTG
>NW_010340517.1:0-3504 GCF_000700745.2 Antrostomus carolinensis
GAGACATTTAAAACCTGCCTGGACACCTTCCAGTGTGATCTCATTTAGGTCCCTGCTCCAGCCAGGGGATTGGACTAGATGATCTTTCAAGGTCCCTTCCAATCCCTAACATTCTGTGATTCTGTGACTACTGATGCATGGTACCACCTCCTACCAACACATCCACTTTTACCAAAGCACAGCTCATTTCAGTGATAGTGTTTTGACATGCTAACAATCTAAAATATACTCAGTATTTAGGAACATTGTGTGTTTCTTCTTTTGACACATACTTCTGTGACATTGTTCAAAAGTCTTCCATCTGAACTACAACTGCAGGGAGAAGACAAACTTAAGAACACAGCCAAAACCAGAAAGAAGTTGCAGGCATTTCTGGGGAAGAGAGCAGCCTCAAATGAAAAATGAAGTTTCTCATTGCAGTGTCTTGAACAAGACACTTCAATTTTGTCAAGTGATATTTAATGATACAGTGTAAAGCTACTTCACCAAGGGGGAAGTGTTTAACTTTTTCCATCCCTTTTCATATCAAGGGCAAATTTTGTTACTGCAGCAGTTGCAGTTCATTACAGTAATTGCTTTTTTTAGCTTGGTGTTTAGGGATTTTTTTTTGTATTTTTGCTTTTTAATTTAAATGAAATGAGCATTGTTTTTCAAGTTCATACATTAGGCCATGGTAATCGTTGCTGGTAGAAGTAATATACACCACCCTTGAAAACAGATCTTTTTGCGAAATATATCCAAAGTCCATCCCTATAATACACATTTATTTAGCCTTGTGTATACCATCAATGTATACACTTATTAGAATAGGATGTGCAATTTCTATAAACTTGAAAAAAAATAAAGATGGCCTTTTTCGCACCAGATCATAAGTCACCCTGATGAAGATTATAGGAAGGGTCTGACAAAAGGGTAAGTGTTCTATAACTTTTCAGGATAAGGACTGACACATTTTCCTCTACACCATCTGGTACTGAACAGTGCCAGAGGCAGGCACAGAGAAGCACAGAATACATCCACCGCAGCAGCCCCTGCACCCTGGTCACCAGCATTCCTTCACCAAGGAGTTTGCAAATACAGGGTAGATCAAAACCACACAACTTGCAAGGGGAGATGCTAAATCATGCCTTTAACAGCTGTTACTTAGCTATCACCACCTCTTAATTAGTGGTTTCTTTTAGATTTTCCTGATAACTGTACAACACTGGAAAAAATAATCAAATAGCTTTCTAAATTCAGTGTCTACATGAGACACTGGAAAAAATAATCCAAAACGTAAGTGATATGCAAAAATTTTAAAGGTGAAGTATAAACTACAGTTTGGCCAGAAAGAACAAATAGCTTTCTAAATTCAGTGTCTACATGAAAGCATGAATCATGGCTTGAGGGAAGAATAAATTTTGCACTTAAGAGACTCAAAAAATTTGGAATTTCTGGTCATAGGACAATTCTGAAAACAGGCAAGTGAACTCTTTCACTCTTCAACCACCACCCAGCAGGATTTGGGCTAGCAAGGAAAGAAATCTTGTCTCCAAATTTGATAAATCCAAGTATTTCTCTGGAAAATAGGCCAATACAGCCTGCTTCTACAGAAGAGCCCATGCTGCACAAAGCCAAGATGATGATCTACCTGGAAAAGGAAACTCCCCACTTCTCTTACAGCCAGGCAACCCCACTCCTCCCTCACCCACTACTGCCCTCCCTTTCCTTGTCTCCAATACCTCCTCCAACAATAACGGGTGAAATAAAAATAAAAATGCATGGACTGTTTTATAAGAAAACCAAACCAAAAAGTTTATATCAGTATTTCAGACACAGATGTACACACTTCTATAGCGGTCATATAGCAGAGATACAGCATGTGCAAGATATTCTCCAAGCTTAGTGGTCTGCTGTAGAAAAAACCCAACTCACTGTTGTTTACATTTCCATGCCTTTATATTTACTTAAAAAAAAAAAAGAATGAACCATTGTATTCATTAATATCTTTTTCCTGAAGTCCTCCTTATCCTTCTCAGCAGCAACATCAAATTCTACTGATGTCTCTCAACCAGAAACACACTCAGCTTTTTTACTGCCAACACAGTGAACGCTGCTGTCTGACTCCTTCTGTAGCTGACAGCATCTACCTCTTCGCTAACATAAGAACCCCCAAGAATTACAGTTATTTCATTTTGTAGCACGTGACAGCTTGTTAGCAGTTCCAAACACTTGCTGCACTACAGAAGGACTATTTTCTAGTATCATCATTTTCATTAACTATTCAGCATTAGACTTCTAAATTAGAGTAATAATAAGTTCCTCTGAGTTTTCTGAAAGTACAACTCATGCTGTTTAAAATAAGGTGCTACTAGCAGTACATTCAAACACACTTGTGGACAGCTGTCAAATTGTTCAGATATTGACGTACTAGGAGTAAAAAACTCCTGGGGACAAACATACATGGACAAAACTGGGGGGGGTTGGGGAGGTGGAATTTTGGTATTTTTTAGGGTAAGGCATAATATGAAATCTGGTCTTGGACCAAGAACTCTGTTTTCTTTAATAGCTTGTTATCCTCCAAAACCACAGCAGCAGAGCCCAGATGTCCTTCAGGAAATAAGGAAGCACAGAAGTCACCTGGACAGAAGGGAAGGCCATTGAAAGTTACAGCAAAACAAGCTGCTGCATTGAAATCTTCTTAAAGCTTTTTCAAATAATTTTATACTGTATTGCTCTGATGCTCACTATTGCACCTCCAAGTTACCAGCCAGCATGTTTTACCCCCTACCAGATAAGAACTTGCCTGGTTTGCTGTCAGAATCCTAATGTTCTTTCAACATAACTTAAGCTGACAAGAGAATATATTTTTCTTCTCAAAAATTCTTGCTATGGTTTTGTAACTAAAAGGCATGTGTCTCCACAGTAGACTTTCTTTCATGTGCGGTACACGCATAAAGTCAGTACATTTCAAAAACTCATTAAACAAATATTCAAACCATGTTGTATTTTCATAAATACATTTCTGCTTATTAATCACTACTGATAACTATCCTTGGTGAGGCTTGACCTTTTTTCATCCTTCATATATGCTTTGATAAGATGTGCCACAAAAAAAAAAAATCTACAACAGATTACATGCTTGGACCAAGATGCAAGGATAAAACTAGATTAACACACATTACTGTTGTGGGTTGGCCCTGGCTGGGTGCCAGATGACCAAAGCCCACTATCACTCCCCCTCCTCAACTGGGCAGGGACAAAAATATAACGAAAGGCTTGTGGGCCAAGATAAAGACAGAGAGAGATCACTCATCAATCAATGGCACAGGCAAAACAGACTCAACTTGGGGAAAAAAACCCCAAATTTTAATTTATTACCAATCAGATCAGAGGACAATGAGTTGTAAAACCAAATCTTAAAACACCTCCCCCATCCCTCCTTCCCGGGCTTAACTTCTCTCCTCATTGCCACCTCCTCCCCCTCAGCACAGGGGGACAGGGAATGGGGGTTTGGGTCAGTTC
>NW_010340518.1:0-15015 GCF_000700745.2 Antrostomus carolinensis
CTTGGACTGCATGTGCCTGGCCATGTTGCTTCTCCAACAAGTATCAGGGTAATTGAAATCCCCCATGAGAATGGAGGCACTCTTTTCCTTTCAGAGTGGAAAAGGCCAGCCACAAAGCAGCATGATCAAAGACTAAGTTTAGTCACAGGTATGACAGAAAAAAAAAAAAGCATTTTAAAAATATAGCTTGACAAAGACTGAACATTAAATTATGGTGGACTGAAGACAGGTGAGTGAAAAGACAGGAAAGCTTAAAACAGGAAAAATATCTCTAAATCAAGGAGATCACTGTGAAAATCTAATAAACAAATAAATAAATAAATAAAGATCCTTAATGAATTGGATCAAGATTGCTTACTCATTAATCATTTACAGCAGATAAACCCAGGAAGCTACACACTTGTCTTCAAATAACTTGGGAATAATGTTAGAGCTTTTACTTCAGCACAGAGTATTATTTGCCTAAAACTGAAAGCTGCAGTTTCCTACAAATTGTGTCTTAATATCACCTCCCCCAAGAAAAGCCTAAATAGCAATTTGGTTTCTACTCCTTTCCTCTTTCCACCCCTTTCTTCTCCAACATAAAAAGATTAGTTTATCAATTTGCAAAATGAGCAAGCTAAAGAAACTTCTTTTGGAATTATAGTCCTCTGCTCATCACTTGGGGAATACACTTTAATTCCACAGGTTATTCAACATAGAACTGGGGAAGTATCCTGACATAAGGATAATCAAGTTGTATGTGTAACAGTATGGAAGGGAAAGACAATGCATTAAAAACATGGAACTGCCTAGGGGCAGTTTAGAATTTAAGCTCAGTTACAATGCTATTACTGGACTGAGATAAATGAAAGTTATATTGCTGTCTCACTTGGAGGTATAACCTGTATTTTATCCTGATGCTGATATGTTTATTAATTTGGCAGCCACAAAATCTATTGATTTTTGATTAATATCCTTGCATTCATATTCTGTGATCCACAATCCCAGTTCCAGAAGGATGAGAGAGGCTGGCTGTTGTTCCTGAAGGGGTATTACTGTTATCTGTGGATATAAAGTGGGTTTTTTCCAGATATCCCTTCCTCTCTGTGGGCAGTTTCAATCAGATTAATGACTGAAGAACATTCATGGTAAAACTGGAGAAACAGAGATAACTGGAAAACAAATTACCCTAGATTGATGAAAATCAGTATTAAGCATCCATTAGGCATTGAAAAAATAGTGTAAAGTGCTGTAAAGTTTCCAAGCAAAGTTAGACAAAGTTACATACCCACTGAAATCAGGGAGGACATAGAGCTTCACCAATCTCAAATATAAAGAATTTACTTTAGACACAACAATCATCTTTGGTATATCTATTCCTAAATTCCAGTCTGAACTTATTGTACTCGTTCGAGAGAAAAGCTCATTTTCAGAAAAGTTTAAAAATACTACACAAGAGCAAGTAACACCCCAAATCAAAACATTATCACAATTAAGTATTAGTAATTCTATTTTAAATAGAAATGGACTTAAGTTAACAGACTATTGCCCAGAGGCAATTGTTAATTTAATATTGTGAAGTTTGTCGGATAGACTCCATGGTCTATGCCAATGACTTTTAGAACACTGAACACTACAGACTATTTTATCCCAGATTCCCAAACCACCTTTATAGTTTGATTCTTATTTTAGAACACAAACCCTACTAACTACCTTTTTGTAATTCTAGAGGTGCTTTAAAAGTTGCAGTAGGTTAGG
This sequence comes from Antrostomus carolinensis, assembly GCF_000700745.2. NCBI lineage: Eukaryota > Metazoa > Chordata > Aves > Caprimulgiformes > Caprimulgidae > Antrostomus > Antrostomus carolinensis. The sequence goes on from NW_010340518.1 coordinate 1,741, forward strand.
CCAAAAAACAGGCTAAGAAATAATATCAAAAGCAGATAAGCCAAAAAGGGAAAAAAAAAACAAACCACTTTTAGAAGTAGTGAGCGTTTCAAAGCTTTCACCAGATCTGGTTTAACAGAAGGGTCACAACTTTGGGTTGACCTTCTTCCAAGCTTTTTTAACATGGTTTTATATTAGTCGCTGTGCTAGCAGAACATCTCTGTTCTGGGACGTACACCTCAGACTTAACACCAGTTTTCTAGCACGGTTCACAGCTGCAGAAACTAGAAACATTCATAGAGCACAACCTGTTAAAATTTGGGTAAGGTTTATTACAGTTTAGTAGTTCTTGAAGTACTTAGACAATTTAGATAAAGATTTATTTCTTTTAAGTTTGTGAGTATTACTATATATAAATATTCCTTTTGCATTTTATATATATATATATTTATATATATATATCACTGTGTTCACTCAGTATTTACATACTGAGTTCCATTTTAAAGTTTTTCAGTAAAAATTTTGTGAACTCACTTATTTGAAGGACTTGAGTGGGGGAAGGGTTTCTTATCTTTCCCTTTCCCTTCTGACCACATTCCGGCATCAGCACTATGCACATGGCAAGCAAGACCTGGCTAGCAAAAGAACTCCATTATCAGTGAAACACCACAAAGATTACATCTTAAAAAGACTGCAGATGGAGAATTTCTCCCTTGTAATATACAGTGTATTTTCACAGTGTTTTGTCTGGTTCCTTCTTACAATCTATTTTTCACATATTTGTATATACTGTGAAAACTTGTTTTAAGTTTAATTACCAGGCCTTATTTACAGTTATTTTAATTATCTTAAAATCTTCATCAATAGTGTTTATAGTTCACAGCTTTAGGAAGTTTATTGATTAATACATTCCCAGCTGGTTTTTCCTCAGCCATGTTATAGATATTTTATACCTTCACTCTCTCTTCCTAAGTTTTAATTACTGATCATGTCCAAAATTGTGCCCATCTGTTTATAACATACTGATAATTATAAACTTAGGTTTAGCTACAATATTCTACGAGTGGTCTCTGCTGCTGTTCAAAGTGATGCCCACAGATACTCCCTAATTACACTGTCCTTTTGTTTGCCCTGTCACTGAGCAAAGGCATATCTAATTTGCTCTCCACTTTCTCCCTCAGCTATTATAATTTCCCAAGTTGTCCCCTGTACTGAATTTCTTATTTTCCCAAGTATGCATGAGTTTATATTTTTCCTCTCCACTCAGTTACATTCAATTTCCTGTTTCCAAGATCTTTAGACTATGTTGTATTATTTCTTCCTACTCTGTGTTTATAACACCTAACTTAAGATCATCTGTAAATGCTGTTAACATTCCTATTACAGCCTCTCTGAAATCATTGATCTAGGACATTCATCAAAACAGACGAGTTGCTTTCTTCCATACAAGAATAAATTCAACTAAATGCAAAATTAGTTTGGCCAAAATTAGACAGCAGAAGTAGAGTCAAACAAAAGTAACTGAAGAATAAAATATGTACATTAGAAACTCTCTCAAAAGAAAAAAACAAACCATAAAACAATTAAGAACAGATGCTTAAAGAGAAGAGGGACACTTAGGCCAGATTAGTTCTGCCATTTCTAGAATGACATAAAGTAAGACTGTAAGGACGGAACAAGTTCTCTACATTCCTTTCATTAGCCAAACATATTTCCTGGCCCTATCACATCAATAATCCTCGAATGAAGCCAGACAGCTGCAATGAGAAAGTGGGAACTACAAGAGAAAGTAAGAACTACAAGACATCTTCCCTGTTTTCAGGAGGAAGGTTTTGCAATGGACACTGCATGGTAAAGTAAAAACTCTGCAGTCATTACACATCCTCCACAAAGGAATGGTTTGGGGAAAGGACCTTTACTGAAGAATGAGGTAGAGGCTGAAGCTGTTTCCAATGACACTCATGACATTAACAGATTGGTTTAGTTGTGTTGCCCAGACATCCTTAGAAATTTACAGCTGGCAGTTTCCTCTGAATGCCTCATTCCTTTCACTTCAGCCTCTCTCAGCATCTGCCTTCTCTTTGCCTTATCTCCCTTTGCTGTATTTTTCTCCCTTCCCTGGTGTTTAGGGTTTGGGGGGTGGGGTGGGTAGGAGCTATCCTGTGAGAAGATTTGCAAAGCTCCCCTGGCTCCAAGGTGGATCCACCCCAGCCCAGGCTGGGTCAGTGAGCACCAGGGAAACACCTCTGTGAATCCATATTTGTGAGGGGAAGGACTGGCCTGAAAAGAAGAAGGTGGTGGAGAGAACCTGGAGGAGAGGCCATTGACCTGAACAAAAGATGACCAGCAGCCTAAACAAAGAGAGAGCTTCGTTGCCAGGAGGAAGGAGAAGGACGGGGAGGACAGAGAACCTCAGACACCCAGTTCAACTGCATGGAGTAGGAAAAGGCAAAGGAGGTCCCCTGCAGCCCATGGAGGTTCAATGGTGGAGCAGAGACCCACGTGTAGGCCATGGAGGACTCCACGCTGGAGCAGGAAAGCTGAGCCCGAGGGCAGGTGTGACTGAAATTCAGACCCCAGAGACGCTCAACACCAGAGCAGGGTGGACCCCTAGAGCCAAGGGATGAGGAGATGCGCTGGACCAGAGGCCTGACTGCAGCCCGTGGATGTCCCCATGCTGGAGCCGGGAGCTGAGCCCAAAGAGGTCCGTGACTCCATGGGAAGCTTGTGTTGGAACATCTTGTTCCTGGACTTCCATGCTGGGAAGAGCAGCAGAGGTGAACTGACTGAACCCCCATTCTCTGCCCCCTGTGCCACTGGGAGGGAGAAGGTAGAGAAATTGGGAGCAAAGTGATTTGAGCCTGGGAAGAAGGGAGGGGTGGGGGAAGGTGTTGTAAGATGTGGTTGTTTTGTCTACTCAGATGATTTGCAACGAATTAAATATATTTTTTCTTCCCCAAGTTGAGTCTGTTTTGCCCATGACCATAACTGGTGAGTGAGCCGTCCCTGTCCTTCATTCCTAATCTGTGCCTCTTTGTTGTGACTCCCATCCCATCTCACCAGGTGTGGGTAGTGAGTGCAGGACCACATGGTCTTACTGTGGGTGAAACCACCACACCTGGTCTTTCTATTCACTAATCCTACTTCACCCAGTAAAGAAATGACACCAACCTGATATTTTTCTCTTATTTGTATGACGACTCCCAATTTTAAAACATCAGCTTTCCTAGTTGCACACCACCTAGTGCTAGTACACCACTCAAGAAAATAGTCCTGCTTCTGAAAAGCCTCAGGAGACCAAACTAACCATAGCTAAACAAGATCTTCTGCTAAACTGATAAAGAGAATTTATGGGAAGGGTGTTCAAAAACCCAAAAAGCTTTCAACAGTAAAAAAATTATTTGCATGAAAGATAAAATGAAGGAAGAGTGCTACACAGATCTCTAGCTTCAGGGTGAAAGCTAGTAAGAACTAGCGTCTTGCCCATCCACATAATCTTTATTTTGTGACAATCTCAGAATACAGAGGCCCATCCCATCAACCATGAACAGTATGTGCAGGGATTAGACCGGTATTTAAAATACATTAGCTGCTAGGAACTGTGGGGCCCACGTGAAGAACAAGAGACTACAAAAGCTTATGTACTTAATTCTGCCCATATACTTTCCACTCCCACTTTGGGTTCATGTTTTTCATGTTAAGCAAAGATTTCCTCAGAAATTGTAGAAAATAGCTCCTTGAAGTCTCTAAAGAGGTGGTTGTGGGAAATTACACAGGATTATTTCCACACACTTAAGCCTAAACTAAAGCTAAATATTCTTAGTAATTTCCAACTTCATTGTGTGTTATGTATTTCTTCCTCTGCCCAGGAAGTACCAGTGATACTGGCACACATTCATACATCCTTGGGAAAAAAAAATCCTCTCAGAGTGCCCAAATTTCAGAGACAGTAAAGCAACAAAGGTTTGAACCACCATGAAAGATCAGTATATTACATCTGTGAACACTCCTCCAATATGGCTCCAATGATATAACATGTAGTAGTGGGGTACAAGACAGCTAATAACTTCAGCATGTATTTCATAGGCCACAAAACCTTCCTGACAGTATTAAAATAAAAATAATAGAATCATAGAATGGTTTGGGTTGGAAGGGACCTTAAAGATCATCCAGTTCCAGCCCCCCTGCCAGCAGCAGGGACACCCCCCACTAGTCCAGGGTGCTCAAAGCCTCATCCAACCTGGCCTTAAACACTTCCAGGGAGGGGGCATCCACAGCTTCTCTGGGCAACCTGGGCCAGTGTCTCTCTACCCTCAGAGTGAAGAATTTCTTCCTAATATCTCATCTAAACCTCCCCTCTTTCAGTTTAAACCCATTTCCCCTTGTTTTGTCATTAACTGCCTTTTAAAATTAGTGATGTATGTCAAACGAAGAAAATAATTTGATGACATCAGGAGTTAAGCTGTGTTCAGACAGATCAGAAGCAAGAAGCATTTTCACATACAAAAAGATTAGCGAAAAATTATATACATTACCTACAGAACTTCAAATTTTTTCAAACCACTCAGGCTGGAAGGGACCTCAGGACATGTCTGGTCCAATCTCCTACTCAAGGTAGGATCACCATGAATTTAGACCAAGACCAAGTTGCTCATGGCATCCTTGTTTTAATTATCTTCACAGAATCATAGAATGGTTTGGGTTGGAAGGGACCTTAAAGATCATCCAGTTCCAACCCCCCTGCCATCAGCAGGGACACCTTCCACTAGACCAGGTTGCTCAAAGCCTCATCCAGCCTGGCCTTAAACACTTCCAGGGAGGGGGCAGCCACAGCTTCTCTGGGCAACCTGTTCCAGTGTCTGACCACCCTCATGGTGAAAAAACTTCTTCCTAATATCTAATCTAAACCTCCCCTCTTTCAGCTTAAACCCATTTCCCCTTGTCTTGTCATTAGTTGCCCTTATGAAAAGTCCTTCCCCAGCTTTCTTGTAGGCCCCCTTCAGGTAGGGGGCCTACAAGGTTTTTCACAGTGAAAACCAGCCTCCCTCTCTCCAGTAGGAGCCTCCCACTTCAATTTATGCCTACTGTCTCTTGTCCTATCATGCTCTCAATAATCTCACTCTTTCTCGTAAGCTCAACATTAACTACCAGGAGCTGCTAGTAGGTTTCTCCTCATCCATCTCTTTTTGAGACTGAAGCAGCCTACCTCTCCCTCACTTTTCTCCATCCTTTTAGCTGGCCTTGCATCAAGTTTTCAACATCTTTCTTGTACTGATGGGCCAAAAACCAGGCATAGTGTTCCAGATGCAGCTCATGAGTGCCAAGTAGAGAGGAATAATCACTTCACTTGATCTGGTTACGCTCCTGTTGATACAGCATAGTATGCAGTTAGCTTTTATCACTACCAGGGCACACTGCTGACCTGAAACCCAAGCAAATTTTCCTATTGATTTCAGCAAGGCCTAAATACCAGACTGAACATCTAATAAAGGAGACAAGAGACAGGGAACAGTAGTGACAAAACAGCAAGCATAACCTTACAACAACCACCGATAGCATGCATGTCAGAAAAGTTGAGAACCAGATATACTCCTCCTGGTAAAACAGCTGCTTTCTACATGACTGCCCTCAGTCTCTGAATCAGCCTTTACCCAACTCCGTATGGAAAAGAGATTAGAAGTATTCTATTTTCTCATACTACCACATATTCAGCCACAGCTTGCAGAAAGATAGGAAGGTCATTTCTAAAAAAATATTTAAAATATTATTTGAAATAAGCAGAGCCAGTGGTACCGTCACTGAAATTGGGAATGAACTTCTTAACACCAATATAGTCTTAAGAAGCTGGCATTCTTCAGTGCAGCACTGGATGCACAGGGGATCGTTCCACCCATCGTGCACACCGACACATTTCTTCACAAAAGCTTTAGAATATCCAAACATGTATATTCATTACTTTTCCAATAGATCATTAACATATTCATTACCTTTCCAGGAACTTATTAACATATGCAAATGTCCTTTTCACATGTGCACTGGAGTTTCTTGGTGCTCTTCAGGGGTCTTCTGGTGGTCGTCAATAGTCTTCCTCATTGTGTCCTGTAGTTCAACTTTTGTGCATGCTTAGTTCATCTCTTGGCCTGTTTACAACACTTCTGTCTCCACAAAAATGGTTTATTCTAGCACCACTGCCTTACCTACCCTATTGCAAGGATGCAGCACCTCAAGATTCCCCATTATCTATTTTAGCTTATCTAATGTTTTTCTTTTACTACAAACTTGACTAAGCCTAGCAGATACGTAACTAACTTTCAGTGTCACATTGTTTAAACAGAAGGGTATGTTCTTGCAGAATGGTATCAATCCCCCCTTTTCTTTTGAGGGTTTGTAGCTATTAAGCTTCAACCCTCTTATTAATTTATATTTCCAGCAAAGGTGAGAGCAATTACAACACTGGATCATTATACAAGAGATTATACATACTGCTGTATGTAAAAATAATTCATAGAAACAATCCTTTTGGCCAAGCCAAATTTGGTATCCAAGAAGTTAATTTAAGCCAAATTTCCTCAAACCTCCAGGAAGCGTCACCTTTAGCAACTTCATATAATATTTCTTTTTGTCTCCCAATCTCTTCTAAATCCGTAGAGATTCTGCTACTTTGATCCACATACACACAACTCACCTTCATCATTGGGCAAACACCACCTTGTGAAGCCAATAACAAATCAAGGGCCACCCTGTTTTGGATCACTACCTTTGACAGGTGAGATACTTCAATGTGCAGAGCCTGGATGGCATCAGTGGTTCTATTCTCACTGTTCTCTATCACTGCTGAAATGTTCACGACAGGTTTTTCTAATTCACTTACCCCAAGCCATGGGAGAAACCATCTTGCAAAACTATGAAACTTGGAGGGCCTGTCAGTTACAGCATTATGAACCCTCTTTGCTCGTTTAAGGAAAGTTGTGAATGTGGTCTGTCAATAACTGTGATGTTGGAAACTAAAACTCCAAGGGTACAGGCCCCTCTCCATCCTAGGGGCAATACTTTTTGAGCAGTGACACCACATAACCAGTACCAATCTGTTCCTAATGGAACTGGAAGACCAGTATAATTTGCTACTACATTTGGGGGTGTCCAGAAAGAAGCACTACGATTACAGTTTGGATAACATCCCAAGGGTACCAATTCCTGGTGAGGGGAGGGTATTATTACAATTTTCACCCTTATTGCAACACCCATCATCAGGTTTTGGGCCGATATAATTTTTTCCTGGCCCATACAGACAGATCTTTGACTTAACCCCGTTGTTCAGAGTGGTAATCGGAATCTCTGTATTTGTTTCGTTCCATTCTTCACTTAATCTTAACCATGAGGAGGATTTTGCCCAAGAAATACTAGACAGGAGTGGAACCCCTAGCAAGGGGCTGGAATCTCTAGGCATTTGGGTGCAGATCCAACAATCATTTTTGTGCAGGATTCAGGTAATATTTTGGGCCAAAGGGAAATGTAAATTTCGATCCTATCCTTCAACCCAATTAATTTGGCTCATGGCTACCATTATCATAGACAGAATCAAACTGGTCATAATGTCCTTTTTATCTTTATCTTGAGAGGTGATTGTGGTTCCACAATCCACAGAGCACAATCTTTCTTAACTACTGAATAATGAATCCAAGGCTCCACTCCTACAACTTTGAGAGCTGTGTATGTTGTTAAAAGTGCCTGTAATGGTCCTTTCCACTTTGCAGTTAAAGGTTCTGAGTTTCACAACTTGATATATACCCAGTCTCCAGGCTGGAAAGAATGGACAGGAGTGTCTAAAGAAAGAGGTTCGGTCAGAATTATAAGTCTTAATGTTTCAGCAATGACTTTTCCTAAAGAAATCAGATATGTTTTTATATCATAGTCTCCTTTTATAGAGATATCCCCTGGAAACAGGCATTTGGTAGGGTTTCCCATAAGGTTTTCCTTTCCTCATAAGGACTAATTGTTTTGTTAATCAGGCGTTGTATCCAAACCCTAAAAGTGCTAATGGAAGTGCCTGTGGCCATTTCATTGAGGTTTCTTGACATATTTTGCTAACCTGGCTGTTAATGGTCTGATTCATTCTTTCCACCTTCCCACGGGTCTGTGGTCTCCAAGGGGTATGTAGGTCCCATTTTATTCCCAGAACGTACCAAATGTACCAATTTGTTGTAAAATTTCTGCTATAAAATGAGGACCTCTACCTGATGACGTTCCCATTACCTGGGTATTATGTCCTTTAGTAAACACTTGAACAACTTATTTAGTTTCGCTGGTGCGGCAGGGAAAGGCTTCTGGCCAAAAGGTATGGATAGCCATTTTATCTTGGCAACTCAGAAAAATCGATTTGCCAACAATCACCAGGAGCGCTTCCCCTCTTGGGAGCCGTTTTCTATTTACTAGATGGTTTTTCAAACACACTACACATTTTTCTGTTACCACCTCGATAATTTTAGTCATTCTGACACTAAGTACCTGTGTCCTCAGACTGTTAATCATCGCTTCTATTCCCCAGTGTGTTTCTTTTGTGTTTTTCTTCAACTATGTTAATCATCAGTTGTGGCGGAATGATAATTTGACCCTCAGGGGTTGTTAAGCACTCACCCTTGTTTTCAGTTGCCTTTAATACTAGGGCCAGTTTTTTATCTGCTTTACTACAATTGGGTGCTTCAGTTGTAACTCTTTTACAGGTATTAGAGCCAGGATGCCCTTCTCTGGCACCTCTTTTGCTGTTTTGTCTGCCAATGTTACCTACAGGTGCTGCAGTATTTCCAAACTGGTGAGCCTTGCGATGCATTATCACCACTTTCTCAGGTTTCTGCACTGCTCAATTTCTCCTCTATACTTTATGGATGACCTTGTGACGATAACAACCCCCTTTCCTTCCAAACTGCTCCATGAGCATGTACCACCTCAAAGGCATATTTAGAATCAGTTCATACATTTACCTTCTTTCCCCAAGATATTTCAAGAGCCCTCTGAAGGGCAATTAATTCTGCTTTTTGTGCTGATGTACTTGCAGGCGATGCTTCAGCTTCAATTACCTCCTTGGTGGTGGCAACAGTACTGCTTCCTACTACAGGAGAGCTAGGATCTACCCCCCTACTCAAGCATGGGATTTAGTTAACAAACTTGCAAAACTAAGCCCTGTTGTGTTTGTTACTATTGCAATTTATCAAAAACACATTTCATTCTGGGGCATTGCTGACACCTGATGAAAATGTGAAAAGCTGTATCTACTCTTAAACAGCAAAAACTAACATTCAGTTTAACAAAACCAATTTCAAGGATTTAAACTCTCTTCTGCACACACACACACAAAAAAAAAAAAAAAAGAAAAAGAAAATAAACAGAAGAACTTCCAGCACAAACCAAAGAAATTTTAAAAGAATCTGACTTTTTGGTCTCTTAGATCAGTTTGTTTTGAACAGCAGAGCTAGCTAGAACATCAAAACACACATAGAGACAGTGTTTATTCTAAGCACTAGAGTTACAGTCCTGTTTTTAACCCATCAACAGCTTGCTCTGCCCATCCATTCAATTTGAATCACTTCTCAAATTCAATCCCATCAACTACAATGCTATCTTCAATTATGACTCACACTGCAAAAACTAGTGATTGGTTAATTCTTACACAAGTCAACCCTCCAGAACAAGACAAACAAGGTGAGTTAAACAAAGCACTTTGTTACCATCGTGACAGAGATGTTACAGGATGCAGTTATTTTTATGCCTGAAAAAAAGGCGAGTGTTCACATTCCAGCTCTTCAAATCCTTAAATGCTGCAAAATTTTTTCCCCAAGAGATTTGACTTATGAATTAAGTACAGAAAAAAAACTCAAAACCCCAAGAAACAAGCAGCCCTTGCTGTGACTGCTTTAAGACAACTGTTGCTCAGAAGAAATAAAATAAAGTCTCAAAGTTTCCATTTATAAAGAACAGAATAATTCACAATTTCTGAACTGACTACAGAGATATCATATAAACATGGGTCACAAGGCTTTTACAAACACCTTCCTGAACTAAGGCAAGCTCAGATGAGACACAGTTTTCAATCACACCTCCTGCCCACCACCTCTCCAGCTGGCCTGTGACCAGCCTGGTGGCATGGCTATTTCTCCAGTAATCCATCACAGAGGACCTCCTGCATCTCCTCAGCTTCTACCTGAAACATGAAGGCGTATTTGGATGCAAGCGTAATTTCCCTAGCCATCCAAGAACTAAGGTAAAGAAACCACGTAACACAAGCCCACAAAATAAAGATTGAGGAATTGGAATCCCCACAGCACTTTCAGAACTTGTAAGGCAGTCGAGACCCATAGTTATCAGAACAGTGTAAGTACATGTCATTATAGTTCATTTATTGAAGTATGTTATGATTTGCATACTGCTGGAAATCTTTGGGGAATTACTACAGCCTAACCTTAAATTGTTACATTTCACAAAAGGAATGGATTAAAAAAATAATACGGAAAAAATGTTTTAGAGTACAATCCAGTAGTCTCATGACCGAACACACGCGATCTGTAAGGGCAGAAAGCAAACAGAAAGGCTCCAAAAATACACAAAATTTCCTTTTTGTGACTTAGTAGCAACAGCACAGTCCCTGACTGCCGAGTGCCTTTCTGCTAGGATACAAACTTCACACCAATGGTAATATAGCAGTGATCTTGATTTATATCAGTTGAGATTTTCTGCATGATCATGTCCCGTGTCCTATAGTATTTGTATAAGGGAAGGCAACTATATTAAAGCTAATATTCCTATATAAAAGGAGCCTGGTGTTTCTGGGCTAAACTTTGATTTATTGATTTAGTTTTGACAGACTTTCTCCTTGGTGATTTTCTACCAGTGAGGAAGTGCTTGTTCAAACAGGAAACACATCATATCATTGCTCAATATCTGGTATTAATTATGTTAAATATCCTCCTTTTTTTGGACTGTGATCTCAGAAGCAGCCGCAGATAAAGAAACAAATGCACTGGGAAACAAATAACCTCCTGAGAGGGTCTCTTTCCTCAGTTCAGTTCTGAACTACTTCAAACACTTTGCAATTTCATAGGTTCAGGTAGTATTGTAGAGCTAGTAGCTTAGCTGATTTAACACAATGGAGTAAGCACCCAGCACCATCACACATACACCTGGTGATGGACTCTTGGTTGAATGGGTTAGCTCCCACTTACACCTACCAACACCTTAAACTCTTTTGTAGAGCTAACTGATTTTCAAAGCAGCATGAAGCTTTATTTAAAGGTACACTTTCAGATATTGCCAGAAAGAACTCAAAATACTATGTATAGAGCTATCATCTATAGTGCAATGAAAACTACCAAATTTGTAGAGAATAAATTGTTCTGATAAGGTTAACAATGCTCCCTGATAAAACTTCAACATTCATGTCGATAAAGTCAAGAAAAAGCTTTAAGCAGCTGGTGCTGTAATTACCAAGTTAAAAAAACAAATACTGAAATGCTTTTGCCAACAAAAAAAACCTTATAGAATAATAAAAAAGTAGAAAAAGAAAATAAGGAAGATTTAGGCAGCTTGAACAACTAATCATTCTAATGTTATTGAACACTTTACGTTTACACTCAGAGCTTATAGTATGACTCCAAAGCCATCTGCCAGATTACATTTCCCATCTCCCAAATGGTGTCTCACAGGTGTCTCAGCCTGTCCATTATTATCCCAAGCATGCTATGGCAGAGTATTTCTTTCTATACTCACTCCATTCAGTTTTGCTACAGATTTTTAACAAAGCCATGGAGAACTTATCCTAGCTGGCTCAAACAGGAGCTTCTTAGGGCCTCTAGACAAAAACCAAACAGTAACCGAGGGGCTTATATTTCATATGCCAGGAGCTCAGACAACAATCAGGGCAGACCACTTAATTGATAAAGAATTTATACACGCTGTTATAGGAGCACAGATCTTACTATGCCTCTCCATTTTGCAATTTGTTTTTGTAACTTCTATTTTAAATAACACACCAGTCAGGAATTGGAGGGTTTGTGTTTGTTAAGCTAGTCTATGAGCTCCTATGAGCACCATTTTGTTTTACAGGTTGCTGTAGTTTACAGTGTAAGAAAGTAATTTGGTAAACAATATCCATATCAAAAATTAAACTCTGTATATCCCACTGAATACTCTGGAGTAGTCTGGAGGGCTGCTAAGACAATTTAAACCTTTCCAGAAGACCAGTACTAGTACTTGCAGATCTTTGCTGTTCTTCCATTTTGAAACAAAACCAAAACCCAACCCAACAAAAAACACCACATCCCCTGAAATCCCACAAAAGCAAACATTTTGCCCAGTTTCTCCAAGACGATGGCAGGCTTAGTTTTGGGAAAGAGACTAGGACAATGTAAAAAGACTCTGGTTTTGTGCGCAAAAATCAGCATTTCTAAAAGGACAGACTTCTTTGTGAAGTCTCAAGCTGAACACGCACAAGAAAGCACTGTTTTTTTTCTTTTAAACCAGGAAAAGGAGGTTAAGCATAAGCTTCCTTCCCATCCAGTTGGCCACAGCACAGGTGAACATCACCTCACAGTGCTACAGAGCAAGTTTCCTTTGGATACCACCAAGAGGACACAGCATTCTACAAATCAAAAGTATCACTTCTATAACTAGTTTCACTGACAGTGCATTGCTGTTCCAAAATCACAATCAAAGGAAAAGTTTTGCTTCAGACTAGGTATGAAAACCATAAAGATTGTTCCTAGAAAGACATTTAAATACATCACATTATACTCCTCCTAGAAAGTAATAATCTTTATATGTTTCCTAGAGTTATTTTTTTCAAATAAGGAGATAAGGTTTTGAAGAAATGCATACACAGGTACTGAGTACCTTCATTGCATAAGTTTTCCACATGAAAGTTGGTAAGCACATTCTTCTGCTCCTTCAGGTAGCAATCAGACACATAACCAGAGCCTGTTGAATTGGCAACCACCACTGAACCACCCCCCACAGAAAAGCCAGTCTCTGCCCAGAGATCTCCCCAGTTCACATTTGGTAGATGAGCACTCCTCACACAGTTCAAATTGATCTGATTTACCTGGGCAAACCAACCTTGACTGAACAGCACCTTGGAACACAGCTGCTGCGGCAAGCTAGATACTCCATGAATACATGCACTGTAGAGGAGGGCACACACATCACCCTTCCAACCGGCACAGGCCTCGGTGGAGGGCACTGGGCTGCCTGGGTAAGGGGTAAGCCAGCACCCACCGCCCACTGCTGCCCCTGCCGCCCACACAGCCCACA